>NC_064411.1:56120000-56225000 GCF_023375975.1 Astyanax mexicanus | reverse complement strand
TTTAGACACCCCCACAGTTTAGACACTGAATACAGCATCCTGGCAGCCACTGTGGATATCTTATGAACCACCTGGTATAACCCTAGAAGCAACTTTGGATACCTTGGCAACCACTGAGAATATCAGAGCAATGGTTGGGAAACCCCTAGCAACAACCCCAGATACCTTAACAACCACTGAGAATATCGTACCAACGCTTGGTGACTGCCACCTTGGATACACTATGGACCTCTGAGAATATCATATCAACCCCCTGCTAAAACCATAGAAGATACCCTGTATACGGTCATCAATGCTTGGTGAAACCATGGCAGCCACCTTGGATACCTTGACAGCCACTGAGAATATCACAGAAATGCTTGTTGAAACCCTGGCAGCCACCTTGGATATCCTAAGGACCTCCACGATTATCATAGCAACCCCTGGTAAAACCATAGCATTACTTAACAACCACTGAGAATATCATAAAAATGCTTGGTGAAACCCTGACAGCCACCTCAGAGACCTTAACAACCACTAATAATACCATAGCAGTGCTTTCTAGGACCTCCTAGAATATCATAGCAACCACCTGATAAAAATCTGTCACTCATCGTAGACAATATAATGAATAAAATACAAATTGTCCCAAAAAATTGGACCCAATTTTAGGATATAATATTATATATGTATAAAATAGAGTGTTTTTCAAACTGTATATTTCTCTTTATCTCTGTGTGTTTAGCGGATGTTCTCGGCCAGTCCGTACTCGGACCCGATCGCGGTGGCAAGTAACGGTAACGTGTCGCGCAGTGTGGAGCAGCCGGAGATGCTGTGGGTGATGGGTCCAGTTCTGGCCGTGGTTCTCATCATCATCATCGTCATCGCCATCCTCCTGTTCAAAAGGTGAGACACAATAACCGTGTATATAAATCTGTACCGCGCTGGGAAAAAAACACTTAAAAATGATGAGTTTCTTTAATTTTACCAATTTTTAAAAAAATCTGGAATATAATCAAGAGGAAGATGGATGATCACAAGCCATCAAACCACCAAACTGAACTGCTTGAATTTTTGCACCAGGAGTAAAGCAGCATAAAGTTATCCAAAAGCAGTGTGTAAGACTGGTGGAGGAGAACATGATGCCAAGATGCATGAAAAAAACTGTGATTAAAAACCAAACCAGGGTTATTCCACCAAATATTGATTTCTGATCTCTTAAAACTTTATGAATATGAACTTATTACTATTTGTAATTTGGGAGAATGTTGTTTGTAGTTTATAGAATAAAACAACAATGTTCCTTTTACTCAAAAAAAAATCATAAACCTATAAATAGCAAAATCAGAGAAACTGATTCAGAAACTGAAGCGCGTTCCTAATTTTTTCCAGAGCTGAATTTATAAATATATAAATATATATAGCACACTTTTATGCTGAGATAATCAGAACACTACAGATCAGGGGGAACGTGGGTAAAACACTATAACAGATGGAAATACACAAAGTGGGCCATGGCTCAGTCCTGCAAACTGCAAATACACACAATTCATCACCGATTCCATCATTTCCCCAGAGTCTGAGTTCATAATCCCTCTCTTCTGAAGATCTTACAGCTCGCCGTGTTCACATGTAGCATCACAGTGCGAGAGATGTGATATCAGTCCAGTCTGAGGTCATCAAATATTCCTTTACATCTCCCTCCGAGGCCTGATATACATCAGAATTAACGCTCTGAATATATATATATATATATATATCCGCAGTGATGGGCCGGATCAGTGATGCGCGAGTGTGCATTAGTAGCGTAATGCTAATGCTAATGAATGCACGGTGAGTCAGTGCGTTATTGTGTTTGGGGTTTAGCCGGTGGCGGCGGGATGCAGAAGTAGGTCGCGTGTTTTGCGAGTGGCGCGTTGTCTCCGGCGCGAGAGTAATAAAGTGCTGGAGATGTGCTGGAGATAAGTGGAGGTTACTATTAATTGCATCAGCCTTTTGTATTCGTGTCACTTAAGAAGCTCCACTGTAAGAAGCTCTATCTATCTCTCTCTCACTTTCACTCTCACGCTATTTCTCTCACTTGTCCTCTCTCTCTGTCTCTCTCTCTCTCTCTTTTTTTCTCTTTATATTATAATGTACACATAAGGGATTTTCCAAATATTAGGAAGAAATGAAAGAAATATGGAAGGAAATATGGAGGGAAAGAGAAAGAAAGAATATAAGGAATTGTCAAATATTAAGGAAAGGAGGGAATAGATGCAGGGAAGGGAATATTGAAGGAAGTAATGGAGAGAAGGAGGAAGAAAAAGAAAGAATGTAATGTATACATAAAGGATTTTCTGAATATTAGGAAGAAAGGAACAAAATAATGAAAATAAAGTAAAGAAAGGATGTAGAGAGGGAGAAAATATGGAAGGAAGTAATGGAAAGAAGGAGAAAAAAAAGAAAGAATGTAATGTATACATAAAGGATTTTCTGAATATTAGAATGAAAGAATAGAAAGAATGGAAAGAAAGGAAGGAAAAGATGCAGGGAATGAAGGAAAGAAGTAATGAAAGAAAGAAGTAAGAAAGAAAGAATAACAGAAACAAAGAAAAATAGAGAGTGGGAAGGAGGGAAGGAAGAAAGGAAAGAATGAAAAGATGGAGACAAGGATGGAGAGAAGGAAAGGACGAAAGAAAAAAGGGAAGGAAGAAAAAATAATATCAAAGGACAGGAATTAGGAAGTGAAGGATAAAAGGGAAAGAGGGAAGAAGTGCTCTGTATCTCTCTTTCTCTTTATCTCTTTTCCCCTCTCTTTATAATATATGGTATACATGGGAGTTTTCCAAATATAAGAAAGATGGAAATGAAAGGAAGAATAACAAAGGAAGGAGATTAGGAAGTGAAGGATGAAAGGGAAGGAAGGAGGAAGTGCTCTCTATCTCTCTTTCTCTCTGTCTCTTTATCTCTCTCTAGAGTCCACAGCAAGGAACTGATATTATTATAATGTTCACATGAGAGATTTTTTTAGAATATAAGAAAGGAAGGAAGGAAGGAAAGAAAGGAAGAATAAAAGAGGAAGCGAAAGGAAGGAAAGAAGGAAGTATGAAAGGAAGTAATGGAGGGAGAAAGAAAATAATCTCTCTACAGTCCACAGTGAGGGATGTATATTATAATATTATGTTAGAATGTACACATAAGGGATTTTCAGAGAAATTAGGAAGGAAAGAAAGAAAGGAAGAATAAAAGAGGAAGCGAAAGGAAGGAAAGAAGGAAGTATGAAAGGAAGTAATAAAAATAAATCTCTCTCTCTAAAGTTTACAGTGATGGACGTGTAATGTATTATTATATTATAATGTACAAGTAAGGGATTTTCAGAGAAATTAGCAAGGAAAGAAAAAAGGAAGAATAAAAGAGGACGTGAAAGGAAGAAAAGAAGGAAGTATAAAAGGAAGTAATAAAAATAAATCTCTCTCTAAAGTTTACAGTGAGGGATGTGTATTATATTATTATATTATGATGTACAAGTAAGGGATTTTCAGAAAATTAGGAAGGAAAGAAAGAAGGAAGAATAAAAGAGGAAGCAAAAGGATGAAAAGAAGGAAGTATGGAAGGAAGTAATGGAGGGAGAAAGAAAGAAATCTCTCTGTACACTCCACAGTGAAGGATGTATAGATTTTATTATTAAACTAAAATGTACGCATGAGGGAGTTTTGGAATATTAGGCAGGAAGGAAAGAAAGGAAGAATAAAAGAGGAAGTGAAAAGAAGGAAAGAAGGAAGTATGGAAGGAAGTAATGGAGAGAGAAAAAAGAAATCTCTCTCTACACTCCACAGTGAGGGACGTATATTATATTATTATGTTATGTACAAGTAATTACATTTCGCAACCGAATTTTAAAGAAATAACCGAATTTCTTTGTTTGAATATGGTGGAAAAAAGATATTTAAAATATAAAAATAATTTATACTGAATAATTAAGGTAATTACTGTGTGAAATCTGCAATATATTTGAGTTTTTGACACTAATGACGCGTATCTCTGGCTCTCTCTGCTCCCGATCAAAGCAGCAAACAGGAGAGGTAGGTACTGTTAGATCTTTATAGCAGGTCCATCAACCACCTCACTCATTACCATCTACAGCATCTGCTCAATCTGAAATATATTCTACATATATATCTGTATTAAAGGGTTAATTCTGTGAAAAAAATACATTATTACTTAAAATGTACTCGATCAATTTGTACCGTATGGTTCGAAAATGCATGTTTATCATCAGCAGTGTTGGGATTAATCTGTCATCAACTATCAGCGAATAATCCAGCTCAGAAAAACCTTAGTTAGCATCATTAGTGTTTGGAGTCTTGCCCAAGGACTCTAATTGAAGTATAACAGTATAGTCACCCAGAACGGGAATTGAACCCACATGGTGGCAGGCGGGGGTGTTATCCACTGTGCCACACCAGCCACTTTGTATTGTAGCTAACCTGGCTGGCTTCTATGTTTGTTAGCATCGTAGCTATAACCCCAATGTGCATAACCTCTCTGTTAGCATCACTGCTTCATAAACTTGTGCTAAGCCTGTCGAGGCCTGCTGTTAGCATAGCAGCTAAACTGCTGAAATGCTGACAAATGTGATTGCTGTATCTATTAGCATCATCATATTAGCATTAACCACAGCTGAACCTAACTGTTAGCATTGTTGCTGTTTTGCTACACTTGTAAGGCCCAGCTGCTGTGGCTTTTGTTAGCATCACAGCTTTAACCTAGCTAAGCCTGGATGTTAACATTGTGGCTAACCCACTCTGACCCTGCCAAAGCTGCCTGCTGTGTCTGTTAGCAATGCAGCTTTAACCTCAGCCAAGTCTGTATGTTAGCATCGTGGCTAACATGCTTCAAGCCTGCCAAAGCTGACTGTTAGCATTGTGGCTGTTTTGCTACACTAATAATTCCTAGCTGCTGTGGCTTTTGTTAGCATCACAGCTTTAACCTTGCTAAGCCTGGATGTTAGCATTGCGGCTAACCCACTCTGACCCTGCCAAAGCTGCCTGCTGTGTCTGTTAGCATTGCAGCTTTTAACCTCGGATGAGTCTGGCTGTTAGCATCACGGCTAACAGGCTTTAAGCCTGCCATGGCTGGCTGTTAGCATTGTGGCTAACCCACTTTTCTAGACTTTATAACATGGGTTCCCTCTCGACCTATCAGCAACTACTAGTGTTAGTATTAAGGCTAACCTGCTAAAACCTGTTAAAATCTGTTAGCATAGCAGGTAATCCACTCAAACTCTAACAAAGTATCTATTAGCATCACAGCTTTAATCACAGCTGAACCTGGCTGTTAGCATTGCGGCTGTTTTGCTTCAAGCCTGGCTAAACAGAACCGACTACATTGACAAGGCTAGCTGCTGTGGCTTTTGTTAGCATCACAGCTTTAACCTAGCTAAGCCTGGATGTTAGCATTGTGGCTAACCACCTCCAACTGTGGCAAAGCTGGCTGCTGTGTCTGTTAGCATTGCAGCTTTTAACCTTGACTATGTCTGGCTGTTAGCATTGTGGATTACACATTCCAAGCCTGCCATGGCTGACTGTTAGCATTGTGGCTAACCTGCTATATAGCTTATAGAAATGATCAACATGGCATATTAAACTGTGAAACTCTCTCTATCTGATTAGCTTGGAAAAACACCAAAAATCTATTGTTTTTAGAATTTAAGTCTCAATTTAGCTTCTTTAGCAGTAGCAGTGATTGGTTACTAGCCTGTGATTCATAATATTTAATGATTCTGTAATTATTACTGTTATTATTCTATTAAAGCTGTGATATTTGGTGATGGAGTGATATTTTGTGTTATGGTTGTGGTGAAAATGTGATTTTTTTGACCGAATTGACCCTTTATTACCTTAAATAAGTGTCGTTTTTCTGTTTATCATTTGTCACACAGGTGCATGCTGGGTGCTCAGGTGTTACTAGGTGTTGTGTGTGTCATCTGTGTGTGTTATGTGTGTGTTAAGTGTGTGTGTACTGAAGATGTTAGCTCAGATCCTCCACTGTGGTCCTCAAGGTGACTCGGCGCTAGCACGCTAACGCACTAGCGTGCTAGCTCAGCTCTCGCGCCGTCTCACCTGGGTATGAATGGCCTATTGTAAAGTAAATGCCAGGCTGGCAGCTGCTGAAATAGAAATGTTCCCGTCGTCAAAGCTGACATTTCCCTCCGTCTCATCGCTGTTGTTCCCGCCCCCACCTGCCCTAGCCCCTCCCCCCACTACCCTTCCCCCGGGGCAGGTGAACAAAGAGCCCCGTTCTGTACCTGTCCTGTTTAAATGCCCCTCTTTTTTCGGGCTTGCCGCCAGCGCCGCTGCTAATACATGCTTTTAGCCTTTGATATTTACATTAGCTTAGCGACGGAGCGCTAAGGCGGCTGGCAGGTGCAGATTAACTGCAGTTTTCTTTAATCTGAGCATTAAAGAGCTGAAAAACATAGAAACCATAGAATTAGCATAGAATTTAGGTGGCGTTCGTTTAGCTTAGAGCTTACCTGAACTTAACCTGAAGGTTTAATAATGGTAATTATTAATAATTAAATGATTAAAAGTAGTTAAATATAATATTTTATTTAAGGGACAAAATAATGCATTGAGATTAAGTTTATTTGTTTACTCAATTAAGGTCAGGTGTGTAGATTAGGTGTTTGGGTCAGGTGTGTAGATTAAGTGTGTTGGTCAGGTGTGTAGATTAGGTGTGTGGGTCAGGTGTTTGGGTCAGGTGTGTAGATTAAGGGTGTAAATTAGGTGTTTGGGTCAGGTGTGTAGATTAGGTGTGTGGGTCAGGTGTGTTTGGGTCAGGTGTGTAGATTAAGTGTGTGGGTCAGGTGTGTAGATTAGGTGTGTTGGTCAGGTGTGTAGATTAGGTGTTTGGGTCAGGTGTGTGGGTCAGGTGTTTGGGTCAGGTGTGTAGATTAGGTGTTTGGGTCAGGTGTTTGGGTCAGGTGTGTGGGTCAGGTGTTTGGATCAGGTGTGTAGATTAGGTGTGTAGGTCAGGTGTGTGGGTCAGGTGTTTGGGTCAGGTGTGTGGGTCAGGGGTTTGGGTCAGGTGTGTGGGTCAGGTGTTTGGGTCAGGTGTTTGGGTCAGGTGTGTGGGTCAGGTGTTTGGGTCAGGTGTGTAGATTAGGTGTTTGGGTCAGGTGTTTGGGTCAGGTGTGTGGGTCAGGTGTTTGGGTCAGGTGTGTAGATTAGGTGTTTGGGTCAGGTGTGTAGATTAGGTGTGTAGGTCAGGTGTGTGGGTCAGGTGTTTGGGTCAGGTGTGTGGGTCAGTGGTTTGGGTCAGGTGTGTGGGTCAGGTGTGTGGGTCAGGTGTGTAGATTAGGTGTTTGGGTCAGGTGTTTGGGTCAGGTGTGTGGGTCAGGTGTGTAGGTCAGGTGTGTGGGTCAGGTGTGTGGGTCAGGTGTGCAGGTAAAGTTTGCGTTATATCCTCTGTACGCTAGTTGTCAGTTGTCAGAGTGTGTGTGTGTGAGTGTGTTTCCCGTTAGCAGATGTTCTGCGTCGTAGCATTAGCGCTCGCTATCACGTAGCAGCTCTACCTGCTGGGGGCTGCAGGTGTTGTGGTGGTGTTGTGTCATCCAGCTGATGTGCTAATTACCCCCACAATCACGAGCCGTCAGAGCGGCAGCAGCCAGACCCCGAGCGGAGGATTACAGTAAACTGAACCGGAGCAGTTCCACCATAACGCTCCTCAACTAAACAGCAGGAGAACGCAGGACCCAATCTGTCCTGACGGCTTTACCGTCCTGAATGCAGATAATTGGACGGCTAATGACCAATCAGTGTCCGCATATCATTTATTACATTATTATAATTTAATAATTATTGAGAACAGAAGTGCTGATTAATATGTATAAATAATTCTGACTGATTAATTTACACATTAAACCATTTAGTGTTCATCATACTCGCCCTCTCAAACAAAGACAGACACTTGCATCTGTCTGTCTGTCTGTCTATCTGTCTCTCTTTCAGTCTGTGCATATTTGTCTACTTGTAACTGTATGTATATATCTGTCTAGCTGTCTGTCTGACTGTCTATTATTTATCTGTCTATCTGTTTGTTTGTCTGTCTATTTGAATATTTATCTGTCTTTCTATCCATTTGTTTAACTGTCTCTCCAACTGTCTGTCCATCTATCTGACTATGTATCTATATGTCTATCTGTCTGTTTTTTTATTCTGTCTGTCTGTCTTTTAGTGCATCTATGTGCCTGTCTCTCTAGCTGTCTGCTTATTAATGTCTGTCTGTCCATTTGTTTATCTATCTTTCATCAGTCGATCTAATGATCTGTCTTACTCTGTTAACTATCTATCTATCTATCTATCTATCTATCTGTCTGTCTGTCTGTCTGTCTGTCTGTCTGTCAGCTGTTAGTCCTGTAGCTCATCTTAGCTTCACTAATGTTCACTACCTATATATTTATAGATTTATTCATAAATCTATTGATGAATATATAGATTTGAAGGCCAGATATATAATTGTTTAATCAATCATTAATTGAATATATTTAGGTAATTACTGTTGTGTGTCTGTGTGTGTTTTCCTTCTTTAATCTCTAAAACTGAAGAGAATCTGTTATTGGAAACATACTAGCATAAAGCTAATGCTAACCACGACCTCACTTCCTCTTTCACAGGAAACGGGCGTCGCCCTTACCTAAAGATGAGCACCTGGGCGGAGTTAAAGACTCTCTGCTGGCGAATTCCTCCGACCCTGTAGAGATGAGGAGGATCAACTACCAGACACCAGGTAAAACCACACACACACACTAAACACACTATACACACACACACTAAACACACACACACACACACACACTATACACACTATACACACACTGCCAGAGCCCCAGGTACACTGCACCATATGTGCACACACACACACACACACACACACACACTCTCTTAACACATGCTAACATGTGACGGTTGCAGTTTAGCACCATGTGTACACACACACACTTTACACACACACACACACACACACACACTCACACACACACACACGCTTCACACTTTTCCAGCCAGATGAACAGACGTGCCCACATGCGTCCGGTCCCTGCTGTACACTCTGCTGTACAGTGATATCCAGCACTGTGCTAAAGCTTAATCCCCTGTGATAATTAAAATAATTAATATAATTATAATAATTAATAAAACATAATAGTTATAATAATAATAATAATAATAATAATAATAATAATAATAATAATAATAATAATAACAAATAATACGTTTGTTTTTTATTAACATGGATCTAGAAAAGTGAATTTCCTAAAGGAATTTCAGGTTGGTTGTTAGGAGGGAGTGCACTTCCAAGTTGTTGCTAGGCTGTTGCTAGGTTGTTGCTAAGCTGTTGCTAGGTTGTTGCTAAGCTGTTGCTAGGCTGTCGCTAGGTTGTTGCTAGGCTGTTGCTAGGCTGTTGCTAGGTTGTTGCTAAGCTGTTGCTAGGTTGTTGCTAAGCTGTTGCTAGGCTGTCGCTAGGTTGTTGCTAGGCTGTTGCTAGGTTGTTGCTAAGCTGTTGCTAGGCTGTTGCTAGGTTGTTGCTAAGCTGTTGCTAGGTTGTTGCTAAGCTGTTGCTAGGCTGTCGCTAGGTTGTTGCTAGGCTGTTGCTAGGTTGTTGCATAGTGGTTGAAGAAGAGTTTCAAGTGGCTGCTATGGTGTTGCTGTGGTATTGTAAGAAGGTTGCGGTGATGATGCCCAGTGGTTGCTAACGCATCCCAAGTAGTTGTTATAGTGTTGCTATGGTATGACGAGTAGGTTGCTATGATGTTGCTCAGTGGTTGCTAATGCATTCCATGTTGTTGTTATAATGTTGCTATGGTATTGAGAGAAGATTGCTGTGATGTTGCTCAGTGGTTGCTAATGCATCTCATGTAGTGGTCTGTTGCTAAGTGGTTGCAGAAGAATTCCAAGAGGCTGTTGCTAGGTTGTTGCTAGGCTGTTGCATAGTGGTTGCAGAAGAATTCCAAGAAGCTGCTATGGTATTGCAAGAAGGTTGCTGTGATGTTGCTTAGTGGCTGCTAATGCAATTCATGTAGTTGTTGTAGTGTTGCTAGGTTGTTGCTGGGTTGTTGCTAAACTGTTGCTAAGCTGTTGCTAGGCTGTTGCTATGGTATTGTGAGAAGGTTGTTGGGATGTTGCTCAGTGGTTGCTAGTGCATCCCATGTTATTGTTATAGTGTTGCTACGGCATTGCGAGAAGGTTGCTGTGTTGCACTGATGTTGCTCAGTGGTTGCTAATGCATGCCATGTCGTTATAGTGTTGCTATGATGCTGCTCAGTGGTTGCTAATTTATCCCATGTTGTTGTTATAGTGTTGCTATGATGTTGCTCAGTGGTTGCTAATGCATGTTGTTATAGTATTGTTATAGTGTTGCTATGGCATTGCAAGAAGGTTCCCGTATTGTTGCTTAGTGGTTCCTAATGCATCCCATGTTTTTGTTGTACTGTAGTGTTGCTATGGTAGTGTTGCTATGGTAAGATTGCTGTGATGTTGCTCAGTGGTTGCTAATGCATCCCATGTGGCTGCTATGGTGTTGCTCGAAGGTTGCCAGATATTTACTGTGTATCCCAAGTGGCTTCAGTCTGAAGCGACTGACGGTTTCATACTAAAGCAACCAATTTGGTCGATGCCAATATAATTTTTGCGTCTCAGTGTTCAGGAGGTTGCCATGCTATTGCTAAGTGGTTGCAAAGGTATCCCAAATGACTGCTATGGTGTTGCTGGGATGTTGCTAAGTTGCTAACGCAAAAATGACTGATTCAGACTAAAGCGATGCTCTAAATAGGGTTATTTTATGGTTATTTTATGGTTGTTTTATGTTTTTTTATGGTTGTTTTTGGTTGTTTTATAACCGGCAGCTGCTCATCTAACACTCGTCCAGTACCGAAAGTCCCACCGCTGTCTCCAACAGCTCCCACCTTCCTCTTTAACATTCCACCTCTCTATTTCTTCATCTCAGACTCTTTCTCTTTCTCTTTATGGGCTTGGTTTCAGTCGGCCCTTCGCGGTAAAAGCTCGGCGGAGCCGGTTCGGCCTTAATTGCGCCGGAGTTATTTTCAAAAGGCATTTCCCCTCCCGTCTGAACGGCCGTAACCATCAACCCAACCTTAATTAGTGAAATGTGGAAATCTCCTTTTAATCTGTTACACCAACTTCCCAATTTCCTTTTTATGTTTTTTTTTCCCTCAGCGAGCGCCGTAAAAGCCTTTCATTAACGCGGAAGAGAGGAAATAGAGTATACGCTCCTCTTTGTGCTTTCTCATCACCGTAATGAAGTGAGGAGATCTGTTGCATTTCTTTTTAAAGCTCTATTTAAAGCTTTTTTTAGTTGAAGAATATGGATGGTTTCGTTTAGGCCCCTTAACGATGCCAAAGAACATGTTTATTCAGTATATAGGTTGACATTTGATGCATAAAAATACTAATTACATGACTTAAGTCAGGGTAAAGTTTTTAGACGTTGGTTTAGAAGCCTATTTATTAGGCCTCAGACTTAAAAATGTTAGCCTAGTTTAGCTTTTAAGGCTGTGTGTAAACCGACAGAGGTAGTGCTTTTATAGTGTCTGTGCTTTAAGACTTTCTGTAACGAAGCTAAAGAACTACACTGAATTGATGCACTACGAAAGAAAGCGGTCGAGTGCAAATCCCGCCTACAGAGCACACTGATTGGTCTACTCATCATTATTGGTTAGTTACGTTAGCCTCGTAGCTGTAGTGTATTATAACTGTTATAATAGATGTTATAATAGTTTTTTCAGGTCATACTGTAATGTATGTACAGTACCAGTCAAAATTTTGGACTTTTTGAACTTTGAAAGCAACCACAAGTGCAATTGCAAAGATGCAAAGATGATGAAACTGGCACTCATCAGGACTGCCCCAGGAAAGAAAGACAAAAATGAGAAGGTGTATCCAAACTTTTGGCTGGGATATTAGGGATAACTGAACACCTTCAACAGTTTTGGCCTTCAGTTAGCATCATGCTAATTGGCGTACATAGTTTTTTAGTTGATTAGCGACGTTAGCCGCGTAGCTCCAGTGTACTATAACGGTTATAATACATGTTATAACAGGAATTTTAGGCAGTACTATAATTGTCTACAGTACCAGTTAAAATTTTGGACTTTTTGAACTTTGAAAGCAACCTCAAGTGCAGTTGCAAATATGCAAAGATGATGGAACTGGCACTCATCAGGAAAGAAAGACAGAATTAGAAGGTGTTTCCAAACTTTTGACTGGGATGTTAGGGATAACTAAACACCTCCACACAGTTTTGGCCTTAAGTTAGCATTATGCTAATTGGCCTACAATCGTTTTTTTATTGGTTAGCGACATTAGCCTTGTAGCTCCAGTGCACTGTATCTGTTATAACAGATGTTATAACAGATGTTATAACAGATGTTATAACAGTTTTTTAAGGTGGTTCTCGTCTGTGGGCAGATTAGATCAGCGTTAAATTCTTCTTTTATTCTTCTATTCCTCCCTCCATCCTCTCTCTGCAGGTCCCAGCTCCTCCTGCTGTCCCAACACTCCAAGTTAGTTGGACTTCCTGCTGTATATCTGCGTATCCCGCTCTGTCCGCCTGTCTGTCTGTCTGTCTATTTATCCATCTGTCTAGCTGCTTCCTGTCTCTCAGCCACGCTCCGCCTCTGCTTTACCTCACCATGTGCCTCTATACACTGTATGCACTAAAGTATTTGGACACCACGCTAAGCGCTAGCTCTTTCGCTGTTCAGACTTTTATATATCAGATTGTAGCCTGCACTTTTACCGTGTTAAAACAAGCGATGTGGGACAAACTGCTAGCTAATATCGAACTGGCTTACCCAAACACAGCGGTTAGCGGCTAATGCTAATGCTCCAGCCTTAGCGTTGGAGAAATTTGAGAATCTAAGCTTACTGTAAATAAACGGAATCGCT
Organism: Astyanax mexicanus; assembly: GCF_023375975.1. Lineage (NCBI taxonomy): Eukaryota > Metazoa > Chordata > Actinopteri > Characiformes > Acestrorhamphidae > Astyanax > Astyanax mexicanus. The sequence goes on along the minus strand of NC_064411.1, from coordinate 56,212,074 downwards.
TTACTCACCCAAATAAACAGGTTTCAGGAGAGAAATCTGTGTAGAATATCATCCTTATGTTTGAAAATAGACATTTATTGATAATATTGATTTTATTTTAGTGTGTTTCCGCTAAAGTTAGGATTTCTTTCAGCAGTAGAGGCACTTTACTGGATTCCCAGACACTAAACAGAGCTAAAAAGCCTTAGCGTAGAGTTAGCTTAAAGCTAAATTGTTGGTATACAAAAGCTAATCCAGTAGAATTTGGTATTAGGGGAAATATTTTTTTAAAAAAATTGCGTATGTTTTATTATTACGTTTTTTTTTTGTTTGTTTGTTTTTACCAAACTATCACTTTAATGCTGTCTGTCCTCTGAAGCTGAATGCATTGTGCCTGTACACTCTATGCACAAAAGTATTTGGAAGTAGGGATGCACCAAATGTAGCCTGCTGCTAACCGTGGCTATCACCGTTGGAGCAGCATTAGCATAAACCACTAGCTGCGCTAAGCGCTAGCTCTTTCGCCGTTCAGACTTTCGTATATCGTTTTGTAGCCTGCACGTTAACAGTGTTAAAATAAGCTACGTGGGACAAACCGCTAGCTATTATCACCCTGGCTTACTCGAACACTCAGGGACCCTCAGTGTAGCTCTGTCAAGCGGCATTAGCCACTAAACGCTAGCAGTTAGCTGCTAATGCTAATCTTCCAGCCTTAGTGCTGGAGAAACCTGGAAATCTAAGCTTACTGTAAACAAACGGATGCGCTTTAGTCACCCAAAAAAACTGTTTTCAGGAGAGAAATCTGTGTAGATTAACATCCAGCACTTGTTTAACTTTAAAAGAAAGTTAACATTTCTTTTAATTTGTTTTTTACTTTTGCTTTTGCTTAGCTTTACTTAACTTAAGTGGCGAGAGCTGCTGAATTGGTGAATTAGCTGTAGTTCCTTATAGTGTTTCTGAAAATGCTAAAAGGACTTAGCTTAGAGGATGCTTAAAGCTAAAAACAGACAGTGTTGTTGTACATAAATAATCCAGTAAAATTGGGTATTGGGGGGACTGTTTTATTTATTTATTTATTTATTTATTTTTACCAAACTATCGCTTTATTGCTGTCTGTCTTCAGCAGCCAAGTGCATTGTGTTTATACACTGTATATACAAACGTATTTGGAAGTAGGGATGCATCTAATACTTGAATGATTAAAAATAACAAATATTTTAGGTTTTTACTTTATTTTAGGTTTTATTTCAGTGTGTTTCCTCTAAAGTTAGGATTTCTTTCAGCAGCAGAGGCACTTTACTAGATTGCCACTCACACTAAACAGAGCTAAAATGACTTAGCGTTAGCTTAAAGCTAAAAACAGACATTGTTGGTGTACTTAATTTTTACCGAACTATCGCTTAAATGCCGTCTGTCCTCAGCAGCCGAATGCATTGTGTCTACACACTGTATGCACAAACGTATTTGGATTTTGCTAAAAGCTACAAACAGACAGTCAAGCATTTGAAGGCTGAGCTTCCGCAGAGACTTCACAGTCTGTCATCAAATATCAGGGAGTAATCCAGCTCAGAAAAAACTGTTAGCATCATTGCTAAACCGTTCTAGTCCAGTGGAGGTAGACTGTCTGTTAGCATGTTAGATTTGGGTATTAGGGGAAAATTGTGTACATTGTGTACAACTATCGCTTTAATGCCGTCTGAGCGCATTGGCTTTTTTACACTGTGGGCATCGCTGCGTATGCCCACCGCTTTCTCTGCTCACGCCTGCTCTCTAGCTCCACTGCATGACGGCACCAGTTCGTCCCGGCGTCCCGTTACTTTCGGCTTTATCTACCCGTCCTCGTCCCCCGGCGGTCCCCCCCCCATCGCCCCCCGCCACACCACACCCCCACGACACCACCACCACCTCCATCTGCTCGTCCAGCAGCTCCTCACCCATCACTGTGACTCCACACCGACCCTCTCACTCCTCCGTCTCACTCTCTCTCTCTCTTTTTTCTCTCCTCCTTCAGGAATGAGGGAACACCCGCCCATCCCCGTGAGCGACCTCGCCGACCACATCGAGCGCCTCAAAGCCAACGACGGCCTACGATTCTCTCAGGAGTACGAGGTAAGGGATGCACCGGATATTTAAAAGAGTACTAATCAATCATCTATAGCTTTATTTTAGGTTGTATTGAGGTGTGTTTGCTCTAAAGAGCTAACGCTAATTTGCGAGGTTAGCAGCTAATGCTAGTATAACGCTGGGGCATCGGATTATAAGGCGCACTGACGATTGTTGGAAAAATTAAAGGATTTTAAGTACAGTCAAATATATCGGTAAATATATAAAACAGAAACTGAATTCTGTGCTCTGGAGCTCCGGGGGTGGAGTTCAGTGTTCTGACAGCAGTTTTATGTGTTTTTTCGGTGGAGCACATGTCGGGTGTTAGCGATGTTCCTGCAGGTCCGACCCGCCGGCTTTATCTCTGTTACTCATCAGAATAAAGATACTAACACTTTCAGACACGCTCCTGCTCTCAGCTCCAAATCCTGCCTTTAAGCAGAATTATACAGCGTAAACAGCGCCCTCCAGGCACACAGCCAGTAATGCATGCTAATACACATACGCTACGCTACGACAGCATGCAGAATAACGTCCCTAAAGCTAAAATTCATGTAGTTTTCAGATTAACACAAGTATTAAAGTGGGCAAGCTACTTTTTTATGTGCTTTTTACACTGGGTGACCAATAGACCAATAGAAATGCTCAATAGAAACAATCACCAAATGAATAAAAAATTATTTCTCAAAATAACAGGTTAATCTATAGCAAAAAAAAAAAAATCAATTGCGTTAGTGTTAGCTCTGTACTTACATAGTACTAGAATGCTTCAGATTGGCTAATTCTGGGTCTCTGAAGTGATAATTTCTCTAATATTCAGATTAACTGTATACGTGTGTTAATTAATGCTTCTCTGCTTGTTCTTGTGCTCAAGAAGACAAGATGTCCAATAGAAGTGGTCCAAAATCAATAATAATAAAAAAAAAACATATTATAACATTACACTCTTATTTCTATTAACAAATCATAAAATGTTGTTTTATTCCTATTTAACCTTAAAGAAATTATCAAATTAGATTTTTTTCACAGCATTTTCACTGATTTGTCCAAAATATTAATAGTTAATCAATGCAAATGGTAGAAAAAAATTAAAGTAAAAATAAATAATGAAAGAATTTAAGACAAAAATTGTCCAAAATATCACTATTTGATTTAGAACTGTACAAAAAATATCCCAACTCGGCAAAAATGAACTTTTAACAATTCCAACATCCACCAATTTTCTTCTTATTTGAACCAATTTTAGCATTTTTTTTTAATTTTGCAAAAAAAAAAATTGTTTGAAAAAAACATTCCACCTCTTTTTGTTAGTCAAAGATTTTAACATATTTTTTTTTTAGAAATGTTTTCTGCTTTGAAATCTATGTAAAAAAGCTTTCTTTTTAATTCTATTTTGGAGCATTTCTATTGGTCCATTCGTCATAAAATTCATATTTTTAGATATTTAATTGAACGAACAACTGCCAGATTCACAGTATGCCAACAATTGACTTTAATTTTCAAGGTTAAATGGATTTAAACCTAAAGGTCCCTTTTTAAAAGCGAAATCCTAAGCGAAGGCCGGCGTTTCTCACTGGTCTGATCTAAACGCTGGTGTTAAAGTGCTGACTCCGCCCCTCAGCAGGGGGCGGGTAAGAGGGGGTGGTGTAGGTGCGGTTGGCCGTACGGTAAGCCGTGCCCGTGGTGCAGTGCCAGCGCCGGCGGGCTGCAGTTGGCAGAAGGGGAGGTGGAGGAAGGCCCCCTCCCCCGGGGGACAGATGGAGGATCGTGGGCCGGAGGGAGCGGCTCGGTTCGGCCAGCAGGGGGCAGTCAGCGGGTCGGCGGCACGTTTTACTGAGTTTCGTTATTTCCTGCTGTTTCACACACTGCGCTCTGCCAGCGAGTAACACCGCCCACTTCCTCCAGTTACACCCGCCAAAAACACGCATACGGATAGTGGTGTAAAAATATTACTGTGCTTTATCAGATTATTATTAATAAAAACCTCTTTAATATAATCAAGAGGAAGATGGATGATCACAAGCCATCAAACTAAACTGAACTGCTTAAATTTTTGCACCAGGAGTAAAGCAGCATAGAGTTATCCAAAAGCAGTGTGTAAGACTGGTGGAGGAGAACATGATGCCAAGATGCATGAAAAAAAAACTGTGTTTTAATTGTGTTAAAAACTGCTCTAAATGCTCTAAATGACGATATTTTTATTTGTAATTTGGGAGAAATGTTGTCTGTAGTTTATAGAATAAAACAACAATGTTCATTTTACTCAAACATAAACCTATAAATAGCAAAATCAGAGAAACTGATTCCGAGTGCTCTCTTCATTTTTTCCAGAGCTGTATATATTCAATTCAATTCAATTCAATATAGCTTTATTAGCATGACTATAAATTACACTGTTGAAAACCTTAAATTTATTGTTGTTTCATTATGGAAAAAAATGTTCTGAATTGTAGATTAATACTAAACTCGTCCAAACTATGAAGGAAAATGTATAGAACATGGAACATATAGAATTCATTGCTAAAATAGATCATAGAAACACTCAGACATTCGTGAAGTTACATACAAAAAGAATGTGGGTCATTTTTGACCCATGTTGCGCATTAAAGGGTTAACAATAAACAGAATAGTAAATAAAGTAACATTGCTGTTCCCGTAAATGAGCTGCTGGAGCTCCTTCACAGCATCAACCAGCAGCTCAGTTTCCTCTGCTGAGAAGAGTTTGTTGAACACGTCCAGGTAGCTGCACTGTTAAAATAGCAATCCACCAAAGACGGATCTCACCTGACTCTTAAAGAGAATGATGAGCAAGAGACACTCTGATTGGTTTATTTCAGGTTACGCCCAAAATTAAACACACCCATGATTAATTAAGAGAATTAGTACATGCCTTTTTCTTTGTGTACTTTTCCTGTCGTTACGGTAGCAAAGTCACACTGACATTCACTAGATCAGATTATCTAGATTACCGCCGGACTCTATTAGGAGACGTCTGGCGTAATAGTCGACAGGTGGTCTTGATGTTATGGCTGGTAGTACTTTAGCGCTGAAGGTTGATGCTTGTTTCTTTGTTGTAGTGTTTTTCTTTGTGTTGAGCTTACGACTCCAGTTTCACGCTGTGTACACACTCTGTGTATACAGTAAGTGTGTGTACACAGTGTGTGTGTACACACCTGAGCTGTCAGGTGACGAGAGCAGGCGCTAATACAGCAGTTGTGTGGTAACGAGCGAGAGTGTGTTTGTGACAGGTTGCAGCTGAAGGCTTTTCCAGCCTCTGTCATTATCAGCGTGTCTCAGGCTCGTCATTCCCGGCGCTGACAACCAACAATGCGTCTTACTCGGCGCCGGTTATTCCGGTACTTCAGTTTCTGCTGCACCGGGTTTCATAAAGATCCTCCGGCCGAACCCAACAGATCAATCACCACCCGGAACTCGTCAACGGAAGATAACAACAGAAAAACAATATTTTCTACAGAAGAATTCATGTTTCTTAATCTACAGTTACAGTAGATACAGAATCACCAGCACTGTAATCTGTTGTACCCGTACTGCTCTGTAATTAATCTACAGTTACAGTAGATACAGAATCACCAGCACCGTAATCTGTTGTACCCATACTGCTCTGTAATTAATCTACAGTTACAGTAGATACAGAATCACCAGCACTGTAATCTGTTGTACCCGTACTGCTCTGTAATTAATCTACAGTTACAGTAGATACAGAATCACCAGCACTGTAATCTGTTGTACCCATACTGCTCTGTAAATAATCTACAGTTACAGTAGATACAGAATCACCAGCACTGTAATCTGTTGTACCCGTACTGCTCTGTAATTAATCTACAGTTACAGTAGATACAGAATCACCAGCACTGTAATCTGTTGTACCCGTACTGCTCTGTAATTAATCTACAGTTACAGTAGATACAGAATCACCAGCACGGTAATCTGTTGTACCCATACTGCTCTGTATGTAATTAATCTACAGTTACAGTAGATACAGAATCACCAGCACTGTAATCTGTTGTACCCGTACTGCTCTGTAATTAATCTACAGTTACAGTAGATACAGAATCACCAGCACCGTAATCTGTTGTACCCGTACTGCTCTGTAATTTATCTACAGTTACAGTAGATACAGAATCACCAGCACCGTAATCTGTTGTACCCGTACTGCTCTGTAATTAATCTACAGTTACAGTAGATACAGAATCACCAGCACCGTAATCTGTTGTACCCGTACTGCTCTGTAATTTATCTACAGTTACAGTAGATTACCGTAATCTGACATTTTGGCGACCAAAAAACTTGATTTAAACCATTATCAGTCATATTTACAAACCGGTGCAGAGTCCTACAGTATATAAGAACTTTGTAAGCAGATAAATCACGGAACACTTACTACGTCAAACCCAGAGCACTGCGATTTACGTTCATCCGGCTCCAATCTCGCAGTGTTTACTTTAGAGAGCGATTTCTGCAGAGAGAGCTCTTAATCTTACTGCTCCCTGATGTCGTCTCGTCTTTACGGCAGCTTGTAAAAGCTCATTAGGAGTAAATCACACTGCGGGACTTGCTGATCTACTGGAAAAAGCTCTCTGCTACCATGACTCAACTCCTAGTTTAGTTCAGGGCAACCGTATTGTATATACACCTCTACACATCAAAACTCTCAATAAACTACAAAACTAAACAGTTCAGGTAATTAAGATAATATTAAAGCTAAAGTCATAAAAACCTTAAGGAGAACAGTTAGCATAATGGCTAAACCATCATACTCAAACCCAAACGTCATGAGACAGAACAGAACCTAAAATACCAGTTTAAGTTGGTTGCATGGTTAAGGCAGTTTCTGAAATGCCAGATGAACATCATCAGGGGTGTCCAAACCTTTAGGAGATCCTGGATGCTGGAGCTTCTCTATCGAAATTCTAAAAAGGTTGTGAATATTAGCGATAGAGGGTGAATGATGCTGTCTGTACAACTGTTATACAGCCGTGCATCCTCGAGTACCCTATAAAAAGGTTCTCAGAGGTTACTTTTGGGTAGTGCACCTCCTGGTGAGAGATTCTTGACATGCTTCTACAATGCATTCAAAGACATTTTTAGAGGAAGTGCTTCATTTGTAATTGTATCGTGATCAAGAAACCTGTACAATTATGGACTGCAACCATATTTATTTAGCGACAAAACCAGTTTTTCTTTGGCGTCTGATGACTATTTGGTTTGAGTATGGTTTAGGCACGATGCTAATGGGTGTACATAAGGTTTCAACTACTCGTAGCTACTGTGTAAAACATGAAACTCTGCTGTAAATCTGACTTATCGCTTTAAGATAGCAGAAGGTCATTCATTCAGCTTCTGAAATGCCAGATGAACATCATCAGGGGTGTCCTGGACACTGGTTTGAGTTCTGTAGAGACTCTGTAGAGAAATTCTACAAAAGGTTGTGAATATTAGTGATGAAAGGATGAAAGACGCTGTCTGTTCGCTCGTCCCGCAGCCAGGCATCGAATTCCGTATATCCTATTCTGCCGGATTACCCAGGGGGCCGAGGGGGTCCCGTTCCTCTTTGTGCCGTAAAGGCCGTCACATTCGGCTCCGGTGACACCGGCTCGTATTCCGGCATCGATCTGGGCCGATCCGCCGCCGCCTGCTCTACCCGCTCAATAATGTCACGGAGTCTCTTGTTATTCTGCATTGATTGGTCGGCCGCGGTCCACTCAGTGTCCATCAACCGCCCCGCCTTTAACCCTCCACTGATCTCGGATAAGAAACTGTCTGTGCTGGGTGTGTGTGTGTACATAAGTCTATATTAGATGAAGGTGCTGATTTTACTGCATGATTTTTTAATTACCATTCATTATAAATCATTCACTCTAATGAAATAATTACAATGAATATGAAGATGCATCTTATTGAATCTCATTGATAATCATTGATAGTTCTACTTAAAAATGTTGAACAATGTTGGTTATCAAAGGCAATATGGTTCCAGTCCATAGGAGTCCAGGATTTCTTTAAAACAAAGAAAATTGCAAGGAATTCAACAAACCAACCATTCTATTTCTTTCAGTCTATTGATGAGCCACCTTTGGTCTTTCAACTGGGCATGTTTAATGGCAAGTTTTTCACAGTACCTACAAGTAATCAAAACCGTACGCCCCCTATTAGCATCATTCTTAAAACCCACTCAAACCCGATAGTCATTGGATCCCAAACATGTCTTGGAATTGGCGCTAAAGACAATATGGTTGCAGTTCATAGCCATCCAGGTTTCTTGTTCACAATACTGAAGTCTTTGAGTGCATTGTAGAGCCATGTCTAGCAGTCAGGGATCTCTCACCAGGAGGTGCACTACCCAAAAGTAGCCTCTAAAAACCTTTAAGAGCCTTTTATAGGGTACTGGGAAATGCACTGCTGTGGAACAGTTGTACAGACATCATCATTCATCCTAAATCGCTAATATTCTGAATTTCTAAAAAAAAAACTATACAAAATTCAAACCATCATTCAGGAACTCCAAAATATTTGGACACCACTGATGATGTTTAACTGGCATTTTAGAAGCTGATTAAATAAACTTCTACTATCTAAAAAGTAATAAGTCTCTAGGTACAACAAAAAAAGCCTCAAATGTAGCCGTATTTCTAAGTAATTTTAGATATGTTTCTTTAGTTTTACACTGGAGTTACAAAGCTTATGCTGCTAAGTAGTAGAAACCTTGTGTACATCAGTTTACTTGACCGACGTTCAAGCCCAAACAGAATCTGAATTCATTGCTAAAGAAGACATGATTCCATTCCTTAGAAGAAGGCAAGATCCAACTATATGTACCCCCTTTTGAAGTCTGTCAAGTGTGCAAAATTTGAGTTTTTAACTGCACTGTAGAGGCAAATTTTGGAGTCAAAGATCTCTCACCAGGAGGTACACTACCCAGGTACACTTGCCTTTGTATAGGGCAGCATTGCAAGAACTTTTACGGTCTCTTGTGGCAAAATCCAGTGTATAAGACCAGTAATCATTTATATATCTGCCTGAGACAGAACTGCATAATAAGAGATTTCTAGACAGGACTTACAGTATATTGTACTGAGTGCAGTAAATATGTATCAGAGGTTGGTAGCCTGTCGAGTGTGTGTACATTACTATTGCATGTGTGTGTGACGTGCAGTACTGAGCTCTGCTGCAACACTGTTGAAACACTCGCACCTCTCAGCCCTTTCATGTTTTACTCAAAACAAACCACCAATCAGCCTTAAAGCAACATTTTGGTCTAAAACAAAACATTTTATACAGTTTTCCCATTTCACTTCAAAGGGTATTGATTGTGTTTGGTGTCTGAAGTTTGGCTTCCATTGTTTTAGCCTGTAGCTATGAGGCTAATGTCGTAAAGTACCTTATGAAATCTAATGGACACCTAGCATTAGCATGGTCTTGTCTGTGCCTGTAGATCCTGCTCTACACATGTAATATTTAAAAACCACTAAATCTGGCAACCAGATAGGCTGAATAAGTGTTGCAATCTGGTGGAGACCTTCCTTGGAAACCCTAGCTGTGTCTGGATGAACATTATCCTGCTGAAACATGTCAGTTTAAAGCCCCAACCATTAGATAAACACTGGTTTCAATGGTGGGAGGTGGTGGTCATCCATTCCCTGAGCTTCTGTCACCTAATTCAATCAGATCTTCTCAAAAATGCTCCAAAAAAGTCTGGTAACAATCCAACAGTTGGGTTCAAGTATGGAGGCCTCATGGTGAGCACTTCAGTCCTGCCTTTGAGGTGGACTGAAAAGTTCGCACTGTAAACTGCAGGGTTAATTTTTGATATAAAGAGCATTGCATACAACAGTCAGTCACCTCTAGTAGTGATACATTAATTAAATTAACAGCTCAGCAATATGTTCAGGAATATGTGCAGGCATTCTTCAGCAGGATAATGCTCACCCACATACAAAAATGAATGTTTCTAAGGAATTTCGGTAACACTTTCTATGAATGTCATCTTTATTAGACGCTATAACCCCATTCATAACATGTTATAATGCATTCATAAGGCATTATAAACATGGCTATAAATGTTTATAAAAATGCATAACCCATTTTATCCATGTTTGTTAGGCATTATGTGATCATAATACATTATAAGCTGTGCTTATAATATATATATATATATATATATATATATGTTAAAATAGTATATCTCTATCATTAATAATCTAGTCCTACAATAAAAGTCTGGCACTTTACTTAGAGCGCACAAAGACCTGTTATAATACATTATAATTGACTATAATTAATATCATATTCAAGACAAGAATAATTTATGAGTGGTTAAAAATATATTTATAGGATTATTGAGGGTGTGTTTATAAGCTATGAATGCATTATAATCACAGTTCATGATGCATAATAAACATGGCTATAATGAATTATACATTTAAAAAAAATATTTATAGCCATGTTTATAATGCCTTATGAATGCTTTATAATGTGTTATGAGTATGTTTGTAGAGTCTTATAGAGATGACATTCATAGAAAGTGTTACTGGAATTTCTTTGCCAAATTTGCTGCAAAACTTTCTTTTCCTGCAAGGTCTCCTTAATTATGTATCCCCAATCCAATCTATTTACAAGAGCAGCTGTTGGACGACAGCTTCAGCTTCGACCTATGATTGTAGAGCTACAGGATCTACAGGCCCAGCTGTAGCAACATCTGTGGTTGACAAATGTGCTTCAGGATGCCTGTAAGCTTCCATAAACAAACCGTCTCAATCTCATCTTATATCCAGACTAGAGTTGCCCAAATAGGGTGCTCGAGTACTGGAGCATCAGGTTAAACATCAACCTTCGAAGGAAACCACCTGAAGAACCGATATCCGTGATCCACCTCTCTCCAGGCGAGTCGTTGTTGAGTCCACTCCAGGCTTCCACAGCTGCTGTTGTTAGCACTGCTCTGTTTGTGAAGCTAATTGTGGGTTCGTCTGACGAGGGGCGTGCGAAACCAGGCGGTGGCGTAAAGTGAATTATCATTCCGGGGCTCGCTCTTGCCCACCGCTTTCAACATGCTCTCCGTGGGAGCCTGGAAATCCTCGGCGCTCCATCCACGCTTACTCCGGGTCGCTCTTTTAAAAAGTCGGGTTGCTATAGAAACAAAGCCTCTCCTGAAGGAAGATTCTGGTCCTGCTGAACGCAGGGGTTCAGATCTGGTGCGGGGAAAAAGAGCATCTCTTTCTTTTACCTGAAAGCAGTGTAAGAGGAATATAGAGAATGCTACGTGATACCAAATACTCGTGCACCCTTTAGTGCATTCATAACCTACATGCTAATGTAGTTTGTCTAGTCCATAATAATGAAGTCTTGCCAGTAAGTCTTGCAAACAGAATAAATGAGACTCTTTGGAGATGCTAAATAGAGAGGCATGGCCTTGTTGGCATCATGCTTAATGCCAGGCAGGTGTGCTTTTGTGTCCTCTGGAATTATGGTTGTGTTCTGGCCCGTACTTTTTTGTTAGCTAATTTCTTTGAGGTTGAATTCAATCAAATCCTTAAATAATTGCAAATACACCATCTATTAGAAAGCATCACCTATACATGGGTTTTTTTTTTAGTAGCCATAATTTCCTTGACTGAAGCATGAAAAGAGGAGGCGTGTAAATACTTTTGACTGTTTTCTCACGCTCTTACGAGTTTTCTCTGTTAATGTTCTCTGTATCTCCCTCTCTCTTCCAAATGTAGTCCATTGATCCCGGCCAGCAGTTCACCTGGGAAAACTCGAACATGGAGGTCAACAAGCCTAAGAACCGCTACGCCAACGTCATTGCCTACGACCACTCCCGAGTCATCCTGACCTCAGTGGATGGTAAGAGTCTTAAAACTCAATTTAGTGTGATGAAAATTAGTAATATTCTTCTAAAGGTGTTTCCAAACTTGTCCTGAATAAGCGAGTCCACACCCAGGAAGAAATCTAGGCTTATTTTGTGGGAGAAGCTCATTATCACTGGTTTGTTTTCCAAATCGATTGCACAGTTCCATTCATCACTTATCGGCATGTAGGTTCACTAGGTTCACTGCTTTTTTGAGCATTAGGTATTATTATACTGATACTGATTATACAGAAATTGAAGTTATGCAGTAAGTGGAGGCTTTACATTACAAAATGAACTAATCATGTAACCACACAAGCAGTACCAGAAGCAGATAACTTCTACACCTTACGCTTGAATAAAAACCTCAGACCACCAATTCCAGGAGGACCAGAGATCAGTACTTTAGACCCCTCACTTTAGACCGCTCTGAAAGTACACTTGACCAAACATTCCTAAACCAACAGAGAAAGCTCAGGAAAAAAGACTAATGTGAAAATGCCGTAAGAGTCCTTTGTTTGATAAAATTGCTTCTCTCTGCAGCTGTTCCAGGTAGCGACTACATCAACGCTAACTACATTGACGGGTATCGGAAGCAGAACGCCTACATCGCCACCCAGGGCCCACTGCCAGAGACCCTGAGCGATTTCTGGAGGATGGTGTGGGAGCAGAGGACCAGCACCATCGTCATGATGACCCGACTGGAAGAGAAATCAAGAGTAAGTCTTTTAGCATTTAGCAGTTTTTGACTTCAACTTTTTGACCTTTTTCTGACATATGTAATTTAGAGCATTGTGTTTTACAATTATTTTGATACAGCAAGACAGTGGTTAGCTGACAATTTTGGCCCTTGATCATAGGATTATGGGTTTGATATCCAATCTATCTCATGACAAAGTTGTTGGTTCAACACTAAACATAGGGCTTTAGGTTTGATACCCAGGTCTGATAAGCTGCCACTGTTTAACTCTTGTTGTAAAGTTTTTGGTTCAATAAAAAGACTGTTCCCTTGAATACAGGGTTGTTGGTTCGATACCTGGGTTCAGAAAGTTGCCATTTTAGACTAGCAATCACAGTGTTGTTGGTTCAATAGCTGCTCTCTTAAATACAAGGTTGTGGGTTTGGGATGTGGGTCCACTAAACTGTTGGACCCTTAATTGCATAGTTGTGGGTTCAGTACCTGGGTTCAGAAAGTTGCCACTTTTAGACTCTCAATCACAGGGTTGTTGGTTCAATATTTTTCCCTTGAATACAGGGTTGTGGGTTCGATATGCAAGTCTGTTGGAACCTCATACACAGGGTTGTGAGTTTAGTACTCAGGGCATGCAAGCTACCACTATTGAACTCTTGACCACAAGGTTGTTGGATCAGCAATTAATTGTTTTCTTATATTAATATTCTTATATTTAATATAGTGTGGTATATTCGATACCTCGGACCACTAAGAGGCAACTGTTAGAGCCTAGATTACAGGGTTGTTGGTTTAAAACCCAAGGTGTTTCCTCAAACGCAGGGTTGTAGGTTTGATACCCAGGTCCATTAAGCTGCCACTTTTGGACTCTTGATCACAGTGCTGTTGGATCAGTAACTGGGTGTTCCCTTAAAAAAAGGGTTATGGGTTTAATTCCCAGGTCCACTAAGATGCCACTACTAGATCTTTGATTGCAGGGATGTGGGTTTAGTATTTAAGTGTTTCCTTAAATGCATGATTATGGGTTCAATACCCAGATACACTAAGGTGCCACTGTTAGATCCTTGATCCTTGATTGCTGGTTTCAATAATCAAGGTGTTCTCTTGAATACATGGTTATGGGTTCAAAACCCAGCTGGGTTTAACAACATGTTGTTGGCTCAATACCCAGAGTGTTGTAGGTTTGATACCCAGGTCAGGTAAGCTGCCACTATTAAACTCTTGAATACAGGGTTGTAGTTTTGATGCCTTGGTCCAGTAAGTTGCAGTTTTAGACTCTCGATCAAAGGGTCACTGGTTCTGTAACTAAAGTGTTTTCTTGAATACATGGTTTTGAGTTCAAAACCCTGAGCGATTCTGACAACTAGGAGAACTGTTCTTGGTGTTTAATGTTTAGTACCTACGAAAAGTGCTCCAGTGAAGGTAAGCATTGGCACCCAAGGAAAATTGATGCTCAAAAAAGTGCCAACTTACAACTTCAGGACTTTTTAAAGGAACTTCTGCTAAGGTTTTGGTGGCAGATACCATGGAACACCTGCTTTGGCAGCAATATGCGGCTGTGTGCATAATGCAATACATTTCAACAATAAATACACAAATATATTTGCAAAACGTCACAAAATGCCTCTCTCCAGTTAAAAGCCTGTTGAAGAAATGTCAGTAAGTGGTCTGGAGTTGCACTCTTCTCGGCTCGTCTTGGCTCGGCCTGGCTCGCCGCCCGTATTTGCCATCTCCCACACGTTCTCCTGTACAGCAGCAGGTCAGCGACCGGCGGAGCTTCCGTCCTCCCCACCTCCGAAATGTCACGTCTGATAGCCGGCGGGATGCGGCTCGTCAGCCTGCGGAAATTGCGCTCTCAGATTGAGATGATGGACAGAAGGTCAGATTGGAGATAAAGGAACATGGAGGAGAGGAAGCCGGTGGAGTGAAAGGAGCATGTCTAGTGGCTTAGCAACGGCGGGGCGCAAACTCAGCATCGTGCCCTGTGATTAGTCATGCTGCACACAGTCAGGAATACTTATAGCTCCGCATGCGCCCACCACCGACACTATTACATCTTCATTACCCTCTTCATTACCCTCTTTAACTCTTTATGTACTGTATCAGGCTTTCAGTTAACAGCTGTGCTGAACTCATCAAGAGTTAATTACTTGAATTTCTTGTCTCTTAATAAAGTGTTTGAGAGCATCAGTTAAAGTAAAGTAGTGAAGAGGTAGAGTTACAGGTATACAGTGAATAGTGAATATTTCAGTAATGTTCTAATCCAGTTATGAGAAGCAACAACTACTTAACTAAGTAAGGAAAAAAAGAAATTTGAAAGTATACTTTACACCATCAAAAACGTTGATGATGAAGAAACTGGCACTCATCAGGACCTTGCCAGGAAAGGAAGAGCAAAAGTTTCCTCTGTTGCACAGGATAAGTTCCTCAGAGGATAAGAAATCAGAAATCAGCCTTAGAAATTGCAAGTTAACAGAGTTTTTGGGTTTGTTTAGCTTTTTTAAGTTGCTACCTGATTCCTTATGTGTACCTTCACAGTCTGGATCACTTTACTATTCATTTTCCCAGCTGAAACCAATGAGTTTTAAGCTGCTAAAGACAAAGTGGGTGGGGCTACACTTCTATAAGACAAATCAATAGGACTGAATTGTTCTAGATTGAATAGACGAGGGTTGCCAATGAATGGCAAATTACTGAGGCTAAACTGCTTAAAACCGAATGGGCGTAACTAAGCTACTGTATAGGCAGGGCTAAACTGTGGTAGGTTGAATGGGTGGGGCTAAACTGTGGTAGGTTGAGTGGGTGAGGCTAAACTGTGGTAGGTTGAGTGGGTGGGGCTAAACTGTGGTAGGTTGAATGGGCGGTGCTAAACTGTGGTAGGTTGAATCGTGTAGCTAAACTGTGGTAGGTTGAAGGGTTGGGGGGCTAAACTGTGATGGGTTGAATGGATGGAACCAACCTACTGTATAGGCTGGGCTAAACTGTGGTAGGTTGAATTGTTCAGGGGGCTAAACTGGTTGAATCGGTGTAGCTAAACTGTGGTAGGTTAAATGGGCGGTGCTAAACTGTGGTTGGTTGAATGGATGGGGCTAAACTGTGATAGGTTGAATGGGTGGGAGTAAACTGTGGTAGGTTGAATTGTTGGGGGGGCTAAACTGTGATGGGTTGAATGGATGGACCAACCTACTGAATAGGCTGGGCTAAACTGGTAGGTTGAATAGACGGGGCTAAACTGTGGTAAGTTAAATGGATGGAACCAAACTACTGTAGGCTATATAGGCAGAGTTAAACTGTGGTAGGATGAATGGGAGGTACTAAACCCATTTCTTTTCCACCAATGTCCCATCATTGGGTGGGGCTAAACTGTGGTAGGTTGAATGATTGGGGCTAAACTGTGGTAGAAATCAAACTGCAATCAATGGCTAAACTACTGTAAATTGACGTTTCTGATTATTTAACAACATCTACATCGCCTACAATGTCTTTATTTATTAAAAACAGTAAATATATGGAGAAATGGGTCCTTTAAGAGGACATTAGTCACATGCGGAGTGTCCTTGCCGGACTGTTTGATGCGGGAGATGAACGAGTGCTGACTGATATTTGAAATTCTAATGTGCAGATCAGACGCTGTTGTTCTGAAGTGTTTTTAAGCAGCTGTGATGTTCTCTC
The DNA here is from genome assembly GCF_023375975.1 of Astyanax mexicanus. Taxonomy (NCBI): domain Eukaryota; kingdom Metazoa; phylum Chordata; class Actinopteri; order Characiformes; family Acestrorhamphidae; genus Astyanax; species Astyanax mexicanus. Next base: position 56,195,764 of record NC_064411.1, on the reverse strand, counting down.
TTTAAAACCGGCCTCTGTAAGCGATGCCCTGGATTCCGTCGCAGTTTTTGTCCTTGTGAGTTATGGGGCCAGGTGGCGTTCCCTTCTGCTCCCGCCGGCCATCCCGGATAACACATCGAGGGCTTTAGGAAGGCAGTGATGTGTCAGATTTTAAACTACGGGTTTAAATACTTTGAGTTTGTGATTTAAACGAACAGTCAGTGGCTAATTACTAGCGTTTTTTACTAACTTTTTTTTTTGTTCTGACTGATTCTTTTCAATCTTTGCACAGGTTAAGTGTGACCAGTACTGGCCAATCCGAGGCACGGAGACGTACGGGATGATCCAGGTGACCATGCTGGACACGGTTGAGCTGGCCACGTACAGTGTGCGCACGTTTGCGCTTTATAAGGTAAAAAAAAAAAACTGCTGACTGCAAGCACCCATGCAACTGCAATGCAACCAGCCTAAAAAACTAAAATACCATAGCATTTACCTTGCAACCATTTAGCAATGCAGTAGCCACCAATCTGGTATACCAAAGCAACCACCTGGGGCACAATAGCATGTGCCTAGCAATACCCTATCAATCACTTATAATGCAATAGCAGTCATTTAGCAACCCAATAGAAACTCCTTGGGATACCGTAGCAACCATATTTGGATATTGTAGCAACCACTGAACAACACTCTAGGAAAAACCCATAGCAACCAATAATAATGCTGGCACATAGCAGAGCAACACTGTTTAAAAGCCTTACAGTGATCACAAAGACAAAAAGTGTTTCCCACTTATGCACTATGTAGTAACGCCCTAGCAACCACCTGGAAGAGGGAATTGCTTAAGCTTTGCTTCAGTTCTGTGTTTATTTGTATTTATTGAAGCCTAAATTTATTAATGCTAAAGTGTTCACTCTGTTTTTGGAATCAGAACGGCTCCAGCGAGAAGCGAGAGATCCGGCAGTTCCAGTTCATGGCCTGGCCAGACCACGGTGTGCCCGAATATCCCACCCCCATCCTGGCCTTCCTGCGCCGGGTCAAAGCCTGCAACCCTCCAGACGCCGGACCCATGGTGGTGCACTGCAGGTGAGCCGAAACCCGCGCCGCCGCTGACCTTTTCAGCCAGTCAGATCCTGTTATTCAGCACCGGCTTTGGGAGGCGCTACGCTAAAACGATAGCGGCAGATCCGACTCGTCACCGTCACTGTCATCCAGATAACCTTCCCCGTCTCGGGGGGTTAACCCCTTATACGCCTCTTAGTTTAAGGCTACGTTATTAAAATGAACAGGAAATGATGCTGGTAAATGTTAAGGGGTTGACCTGTTCTACGACTGTCACAGTCTATTATACAGTGAGTAATTCATTCAGAGTAAAGTTAAATCTATACTTATAAACAATAAACTTATTTAATCTACAGCTCTGGAAAAGAACTGCTTGGATTTTTGCACCACGAGTGACATAAAGTGTATAATACCATAGCAGCTGTCTATAAAACAACACCATAGCAACCACCTGGGATACCATTGCAACGATGCGTAATGCCAGAGCCGCCACCTATAGCAGTCACACAATGTAACACTATAGCAACCACCTGGGGTACTCTTGTAACAGCATATGATAGCATAGCAGCCACCTATAATACTGTAACAACACCAGCTCTACCACCTGGGATACCATTGTAAGACCATATAATATCATAGCAGCCACCTTTAATACTATAGCAGTCACAGAGCACAACATCATAGCAAGCACCTGGGAGACAATTGCAGCAGCGTATAATACCATAGTAGCCATCTATAATACCATAGCAGTCACACAACGCATAACTATAGGAAGCACCTGGGACATCTTTGCAACAGAGTATGATATCATAGCAGCCACCTTTAATACCATAGCAATCATGCAACACAGCATCATAGCAAGCACCTGGGATACCATAGCAGTCATCTGCCCCCCATTAATCTGTCAGCCCAATCTTTTTGGATGTCTGTCTGTCTTTCTGTCTGTTTATTTGAACACCTGGGATACCATTGCAGCAGCGTACGATAGCATAGCTGCCACCTATAATACCATAGCAATCACGCAACACAATAGCAACCACCTGAGATACTAGTGTATGATACCATACCAGCCTCCCGGCATAGCAAAGCAACCACAAATGACACCTTAGCAACCACTTAGAGACGTAATAACAAACACATTGGCCGTGATTGGTCGTTGACCGTACTGTACTGTCGTTAGCTGCACCGTACCGTTAACCCGCCTGTCTCCCTCTCGTCCCCTCAGCGCCGGAGTGGGCCGGACCGGCTGCCTCATCGTCATCGACGCCATGCTGGAGCGCATGAAGCACGAGAAGTCGGTGGACATCTACGGTCACGTGACCTGCATGCGCTCTCAGAGGAACTACATGGTGCAGACGGAGGACCAGTATGTCTTCATTCACGAAGCCCTGCTGGAGGCGGCGACCTGCGGCAACACCGAGGTCCCCGCCCGCAACCTGTACGCCCACATCCAGAAACTCAGCCAGCCGCCGCCCGGAGACACCGTCACCGCCATGGAGCTGGAGTTCAAGGTGACGCACCTGTCTGTCTGTCTGCATGCCTGTCTCTCTACCTGTCTGTGTCTGTCTGTTTTTCCACCTGTCTCTGTCTGTCTGTCTTTCTAACTGTCTGTTTCTCTGTCTCTCTACATGTGTCTCTCTACCTGTCTGTCTTTCTACATGTTTCTGTCTGTCTGTCTTTCTACCTGTCTGTTTCTGACTCTCTATCTTTCTGTCTTTCTATCTATCTCTCTCTCTCTCTCTCCCTACCTGTCTGTCTACATGACTTTCTCACTACCTGTTTCTCTACGTCTCTCTACATGACTGTTCCTCTACCTGTCTGTCTGTCTGTCTTTCTGTCTGTCTTTCAACCTGTCTGTCTACATGACTGTCTCTCTACCTGTATATCTGTCTTTCTTTCGACCCTTCCTGTCTATCTGTCTCTCTACCTGTCTGTCTTTCTACCTGTCTGTCTATCTGTCTGTCTTTCTACCCGTCTATCTATATGACTGTCTCTCTACCTGTCTCTGTCTGTTTCTCTACCTGTCTGTCTCTCTCTAACTTTCTCTCTACCCGTCTGTCTTTCTACCTGTCTATCTGTTTCTAACTGTCTGTCTCTAACTGTCTCTATCTTTCTGCTTATGTACCTGTATGTCTTATTTCCTGTCTGCCTACATGTCTGTCTGTCTACCTGTCTGTCTTTATGACTGTCCACTTGTCTGTCTCTCTATCTCTCTACCTGTCTGACTTTCTTACTTGCCTGTGTCTGTCTGACTCTCTACTTGTCTGTCTACATGACTTTCTCTCTACATGTCTGTCTTTCTTGCTCCCTGTCTTTGTCTGTCTTTCTGTCTGCTTGTTTGTCTGCCTGCCTATTTATCTATGTGTCTTCCTATTTATATGTCTAGCTGTCTGTCTGTTAATCTAACTGACAATCTGTCTACTCGCTTGTCTGTCAGTCTAGCTGTCTGTCTTTTTTTGTATTTCTTTCTATCTGTCTGCCTGCCTATATTAGTGTATAGTGTAGTATTGGTGTTGAAAGTGATGTATATAGAAACAGTGTGAAAGTAGCATTTGGAGTCAGCAGTGTGTGTGTGTGTGTGTGTGTGTGTGTGTGTGTGTGTGTGGAAGTGTGTGTGTGTGTACTACACTCACTCCTGCTGTCCATCTGTGCTCTCTCACTGCCAGTCACGCCTCCACTCGCTCGCCCAGCCTGCTCCAACCAGCAACACACACACACACACACACACACATACTACCACACACTTCTACACACACAACCACTAACACACAAGGTACCATTACCACACACTAACACACACACTAACACACACACACTTCCACACAAGCTACCACTTCCACACATACACACTCATTCACACTACCACATACACACTGCTACACAACCACCAACACTAACACACTATCTCACACTTTCATACACACACTCAGTTCTATTCATTTTCTGCCAGTAGATATCACTTTAGAGCACCAGCATCTCAGGTGGTGTGTCTGTTAGCATAGTGGCTCTAAAGCTGCGAAGCCCAGCTGTTAGCATGGCGGCTAACCCGCTCTAACTCTGCTGTGTTTGGTGTGTTTCTGCAGAGACTGGCGAACTCTAAAGCCCACACCTCGCGCTTCATCAGCGCCAACCTGCCCTGCAACAAGTTCAAGAACCGGCTGGTGAACATCATGCCTTTCGAGACCTCCAGAGTGTGCCTGCAGCCAATCAGAGGCGTGGAGGGGTCCGACTACATCAACGCCAGCTGCATTGACGGATACAGGTAACAAATCTGTTCGTTTTTCATATGGTTTAGAGTTTATACTTCAAATTCTCCATGAGGGGGCGCTGTGAACAGTAAAATATCTGCTGAGGGAGTATAACTATTCTTCTTAAGTGAAATTAAACAATTTGTGTGCTTGAATAGGCTTAAATATGCAGCTGAAGTTTTGAAGAATTTAATTGGCTGCTTTGGTAATAATGCAGTCTGCGCAGAAACACACTCCTTGTAACTTCAGTGTGAGTGGGCGGGGCTAAACTACTGTAAGCCTACTGTACTACTATAAGCTTATTTAGCTTAGTTATCATTTTACAATGATTTAAAAAGTTAGAATTTCTTTGAATATAATAGGATTCAGAATAAAAGTCCTATATATATATATGTAAAGTGTCTTTATTTATTTTTATTTTTATATTTGCTTGCTTCATTAAAAAAAACTACTGTGAGCCCTACATTTCTGATGTTTAAAATATGGTACAAAATAAAAGTCCCTTATGAAAAGAATGACAAATAGGCAAACACAAACTTTAAAATAATTTTCTTTAAATTATTTGAAGAATTTTATGTTTTTTACTGCAATTTGTGAGTTTTTAGGCTTTATTAAAGGGTTAAATTAAAGAATCTCAAACCAATAAAAGGCTGTTTTTTCATCATAAAGCTCATAAGCAGGAAATGTCACCGGGCGTATACGGAGCCGGCGGCGAGGGGCTCGACTCCGAGACCCCGTTTCTGTGGAATTAAAACTTAATGAAATGTTCTCCTCTGAGACCTGCTCCTTTTATCAGTGTGTAAATATGTGAAATTACCGGCGTTCCCGGTGCGGCAGGGTGTTAATGAAGTGTTTTTAAATGTTCCGGCTGCACCGCCGATCCCGCCGGACCGGCCCGACACGCCTCCGAGCCCATCTGCTGCAGGATACGTCCAACAAGTGGAAAAAAGGGGGCGGGGCTTACTTTTTTTTTTCTTTCAAGAAGAAAATGAAGGTCGGTCAATCTGAAAAGAAGAATTTCAAGAACTTTGAAAGCATCCTCAAGTGCAGTCACTACAAAGAACATCAAAAAGGTTAAAAATAATGGTGAAACTGGCACTCATCAGGATTGCCCTAAGAAAGGAATAGCAAGAGTTTCGTCTGTTGTACAGGATAGGTTTATCACAGTTACCAGCCTCAGAAACAAACGCTTAACAAAGTTACCAGCTCCCCAGATAGATAAAAATATAAAATATAAAAACATTAAATGAGAGGAAGTGTCCGAACTTTTGACAACAATCTCTTACCTGGAGGTGCACTACCCAGAAGTCTCAGTTACACTTTATTTTTAGGCTACAAGAGGCTTTCATAGGCATAGATAAATGTATTTATAAAGCAATATATGGATATGTATGCACAGTTTATGCTAATTACATCACACCACAAGTTCTATGAATAATTTTAAGGCCCTGAAACTACACCACATTTTCCATTTATAACCTCTTCAATAAGCAGAGTTCGGAAGACGACAACAAATATCGCCACTGCATGATACTACCACCACCAAGTTCAGCTATATCAGCTATAGGAATGTGCAGCTGAATGCCTTTTGTACCTTCAATCCTTATATTACAACACCATAGCAACCACCTGAGGACAAATTGTTGGTGCACGTCTTGCTGGAGCATCTGTGACCAAGACAGCAAGACAGTCTTTGTGATGTATCAAGAGCCACGGTATCCAGGGTAATGTCAGCCAGCATACCACCAAGAAGGACCAACCACATCCAACAGGATTAACTGTGGACGCTGTAAGAGGAAGCTGTCTGAAAGGGATGTTCGGGTGCTAACCCGGATTGTATCCTCAACTCTCCTGTTTCCACCAGAACTGTCCGTCACCACAATCAATTATTGTGCTCTACAACCAGGTGTTTCAGTTTTATTGTCCGACACCTGTACGTGAGACGTGTCTGAGACAGCGCTGGATCAGCGGTGGTACAGAGTGGAACTGTGTGGAACTGAGGATCTTGTGCTGTTTGACTTTAAGCAGAGCTTCTCTCCCTGTGGAGCTTTTAATTAATCCGTCAGTGTTTCTGCTGCTGCTCTCGGCTGCGGAGAGCCGAGCCGAGCCGAGCCGAGCCGAGCCGAGTGGAGTGGACGGCTCGGGGAACGACTCCACGCCCTGACATGTGTTTCTGTAGGTCGTGGAGAGGGAAGTGTGTGTGTGTGAGTGTGTGTGTGATGTAATGAGGCGTTGAGTGGTAGAAGAGGAGGAGGAGGGGGGGGGGGATGAGGAGGTCTGTTCTCCCTCTTTTCTCCTCTCGTCTCGGCTCCTTTCTTCTCGCCTCTTCTCTCCGTTTCTTTATTTGTCGGAACAAGACCCTGAGCAGACTTTAATCTCCAGCTTCCACGTTATTGCTTCGCCCGCAGCACCTTCATTAGTTGCTAACCCGTGGCTCCGAGTGTGTGTGTGTGTGTGTGTGAGTGAGAGTGTGTGTGTGTGTGTGTGTGTGTGTGTGTCGGTCGTGTCACACCGACTCAAGACAAGACTTTTGGTATCCTGTATCATTGTTGCGTTACGTTGCTGCCACCTAGTGGCGGCACCGGTATTGCATTATTCCTAATGCAGGTAAAAACATATACTATATTACATAGTAAATGAATAGTAAAGTGATTTTAAATTTTAAAGTTGGAAGATCTAAGAAAAATACTTAAAAAAAGTATTTTTTCAGCATGAAACTTCTTCTGCTTGCTTAATTAGTGTAATCAACATATTATATCAAAATGATTCATCTCACATATTTGCAACAAACACCCCCTGCAAAAAACTAAACTAAAACTAAATTGCAGTAAGTTTTTTTGATGTTATGTAAAACTATTGTGGTAAAAAAAGTTTGAACATGTATTTTTTATGAAATACGACTACATTATCCCTAATTGAATCATTACCTGTTAAAAGTAAGGAACAGAACTGCACTATATATTGATAGAATAATAAGTAATAAAGTTTGTAATTAAATATTTACACTGGTACGCTGGTAACTCTGATGAACACATCCTGTACAACAACATTTTGGTGCTGATGAGTGCCAGTTCCATCATCATCATTATCATAACGTTTTTGATGGTCTTTTTTTGTATTTAATGTGACTGCTCTTGAGGATACTTTCAAAGTTCTTAAAATTCTTCTTTTTCGTATTGACTGACCTTCATTTTTCTTAAAGTATTTTTTAAGTAATTCTTGCTTTTTATAATATGGATTAGAACATATTAAGTATATAAACTCTACCACCAACTCAAGACTTCTGTGTTCTCTGTTATCATTGTGCTACGTTGCTGCCACCTTGTGGCGGTACTGTTATTGATTACCTTCTTCCTTTAAAGGGTCTTCTCACTTCATCTCACCATTTCTCACTTTTTCTCATTGTTTCACACTTTGTCTTGTCACATGTGTGCAAGGTCTTTCTTACTTTATTTCAATCTTGCAATGTCTCATTCTTTTTCACTTTGTCTCACTGTTTCTTAGGTCTGGAGACAAACAGTACTTGCTAAGTTCTCTCTGTCTCAAAGGGTCATTGTTTCTCACTTTCTCTCATTGTCATATGTGTGCAAGTTCTTTCTGAATGTGTTTTATTCCTACAATGTCTCATTCTTTCTCGCATTGTCTCATTGTTCCTTATCTGCATTCTCCTTGAGGATGCCCCACAGGTGCTCAATTGGGTTTAAGTCTGGAGACATACAGTACTTGCTCAGTTCGCTCTTCCTCAAGGGTATTCTCACTTTGTCTCACTTTGTGGTCTTTTCACGTTGTCTCATTGTTTCTCACTTTATCTCAAAGGGTCTTCTCACTTTGTTTCATTTTTTTCTCACTTTGTTTCATTTTTTTCTCACTTTGTCTCATTGTTTCTCACTTTGTTTCATTTTTTTCTCACTTTGTCTCATTGTTTCTCACTTTGTCTCATTGTCACGGGTGAAAGGTCTTTCTTACTTTATTTAATTCTCACATTGTCTCATTGTTCCTTATCTTCATTCTTCTTCACTTTCTTGCTTGAGGATCTCCCACAGGTGCTCAATTGGGTTTAGGTCTGAAGACATACAGTACTTGCTCACTTTGTCTTACTTTGTCTCATTGTTTCTCACTTTCTCTAATTGTCACAATTTTGCAAAGTCTTTCTTACTTAATTTTAAAATGTCTCATTTTTTATCCTTCACAGACAGCAGAAGGCCTACATCGCCACGCAGGGTCCCCTCGCCGAGACCACCGAGGACTTCTGGAGGATGCTCTGGGAGCACAACTCCACCATCGTAGTGATGCTGACCAAACTCAGAGAGATGGGACGGGTAAGAGCTGCCCACACAATTACACAGACTCATGCCTAAACAAATGCTTTTACCTCATGTAGTTCCTTATGTTGTTTCATTATTTCTCACCTAGACTCATTGTTTCTTACATAGTCTCATTCTTACATCAGTTACTCTCTTTGTCTCATTCTTACATCATTTCTCACAATGACTCATTTTTACTTACATAGTCTCATTCTTACATCATCGTTTCGCACTTTGTCTCATTGTTTCTCACATTGTTTCTTATGTAGTTTCATGGTTTCTTGCATTGTTTCTCACTTTGTCTCACTGTTTTTTACGTTGTCTAATGGCTTCATGCATTTGTTCAAAGCTTTCTGGGTCCCAGCCAGTTGGTGGAGCCCAAAAAGAGAACAAGCATTGAGATCTGAAAGCACAATAATATTATAAATAATAATTTTACTTGTGACTGTTCACGTGTTACATGCTAATATGCTAATGCTAACTCTGTTTTGCTCTCCGTTTCTGCAGGAGAAGTGCCATCAGTACTGGCCGGCCGAGCGCTCCGCACGCTACCAGTACTTCGTGGTGGATCCCATGGCGGAGTACAACATGCCTCAGTACATCCTGAGGGAGTTCAAAGTCACAGACGCCAGGGTACGTACTCTAAACACACAGCCCAGGGTCTCCTCACTGTCTCAGAGGGTCTCCTCACTGTCTCAGAGGATCTTTTTACTGTCTCAGAAAGTCTACAGGTCTTCTCACTATCTTAGAGGTTCTCCTCACTGTCTCAGAGGGTCTCCTCACTATCTTAGAAGATCTACAGGTCTTCTCACTATCTCAGAGGGTCTCCTCAGTATCTCAGAGGGTCTCCTCACTGTCTCAGAGTTTGTTTCTAACCAGCTCAGAGTGTATTTTCACTGTCTCAGAGAATTTCTCACCAGCTCATAGTCTCTCTTCACTGTCTTAGAGGGTCTGCTCACTATCTCAGAGGGTCTCCTCATTGTCTCAGAAGATCTACAGGTCTTTTCACTGTCTCAGAGGGTCTCCTCACTATCTCAGAGGGTCTCCTCACTGCCTCAGAGGGTTTCTAACCAGCTCAGAGTGTCTTTTCACTGTCTTAGATGATTTCTCACCAGCTCATAGTTTCTCTTTACTATTTCAAAGGGTCTCCTCACTGTCTCAGAGGGTTTCTAACCAGCTCAGAGTGTCTTTTACTGTCTCAGAGGCTTTCTCACCAGCTCATAGTCTCTCTTCACTTTCTTAGAGGGTCTCCTCTCTGTCTCAGAGGGTTTCTAACCAGCTCAGAGGGTCTCCTCTCTGTCTCAGAGGGTTTCTCACCAGCTCATAGTCTCTATTCACTGTCTCAGATTGTCTCCTCACTGTCTCAGAGGGTCTTCTCTCAGCTGTCTTACACTGCCTTTACATAATTAATTCAAACTTTATCTCATTGTTTCTTACATAGTCTCATTGTTTTTTTATTTTCTCATTGTTACCTAATTTTATTCTTTTGTAGATTGTCTTTTCGTCTCATTTTACTTTTGTCATTTGTTTTGCATCATTATTTCTTTTTTTGTTTAATGGTTTCATGCATTCTGGTTGTTTGCTATCTACATCTTACTTTCTCATTCTTACATCGTCTCACATTTTATCTTCTCATTTTTTACAGAGTTTTTCACGCTCGCTCATTGTTTTTTGCATTGTCTCATTTTGTCTAAATTTTTTTATTCTTAAACTTTCTCATACTTGTTTCTGCATGTTCTCTCCTTTTTTATTCCATCTCATTCTGTCTTGCATAATCTGATTCTTTCATTTGATGTCTCATTCTTTCTTATATTTTCATTATTGTCTCATTTTTGTTACAGGTGCCATTTCTTTCTTACTTCATTTCATTCTTATATTGTCTCATTCTTTCTCACATTGTCTCGTTGTTTCTTATCTGCATTGTCTCATTTCTCATTTCCTTTATCTCATTATTTCTATCTGTGATTGTCTCTTTGTTGCATCAGCTCATTATTTTATTCATCCTTTCCCCGTTTCATTCACACCTCCGTTCGCGTCATGTCCTGTGTACATCCTTTCTTCCTGTTGTTGGTTGTCTCACATACTTTTGTTCATTGTTTCTTTTGCTCCTTCGTCTCATTACCCAGCATCCCTCAGCTCTTCTCCTCTGCTGTCACCACCAATCAGAGCTGCTCTGAGTCTCTCTCTCTCTCTCTGTATCTCTGTCTCTCTCTCTCTCTCTCTGTCTCCTCTGTTTGTCTCTTTGTCTCTCGCCCCCTGAGGCGTGAGCTGGTTGTTCCTCTGGACCTCAGTGCTTCTGTAGGCTATAAATAGGGCCGTGTAATGAAAACGCTCTGAACTCAGTACAACACACACACACACACACACTATACACACACACACAGACACACACACACACACATGTATAACCTCAACACATGTTTATACAGCAACCATATGGAAAGAAGCTCCTGCGGTGTCCCACTCTGATAGGGAGGGCTCAGCTGTGTGTGTGTGTGTGTGTGTGTGTGTGTGTGTTGCTGAGTGTTATTATGTTTTTTGTTGGAAGACGTGCCATATATTATGTTTCAGTGTTTAAAATGTTTTGCATTGTAAATTAATATTAAGTGATCCTAACTATGAATAAAACATGCAATTATTTAATAGACGTTTTATAATATACGTTTTATATATTTTACATCTTTGCCGGATTTTCTCAGTCAGCTGTATGAATTCAGTCTTTCAGTTAACAGCTGTGCTGAACTCATCAAGAGTTAATAACTTGAATTTCTTGTTTCTTAATAAAGTGTTTGAGAGCATCAGTTAAAGTAAAGTAGTGAAGAGGTAGAGTTACAGGTATACAGTGAATAGTGAATATTTCAGTAATGTTCTAATCCAGGTTATGAGAAGCGAGAAATACTAAATAGAAATACTAAATAAATAAGTAAAATGAAAGTTATTAAGAGTTCCTTTTACTGGAACTAAGGAATCGTGCCCAACTCCTGAAAACGACTAATGATCCCCCCTCTACCAAACGTTACACTAGACACATTGTACAGTCAGACAAGTACCGTTTTCCTGGCAACCACCAAATTTTGGACTTATTTAGAGGTTTACTAGACATAAAATTGTGATTCATCAAACATATTATGACAAGAACTACTTAACTAAGTAAAGAAAAAGTTACTTTACGAAAAATGAAGGTTAGTCAATCCAAAAAGAAGAATTTGCAGTCACCACAAAGACCATCAAATACATTAGAATGTTGAAACTGGCGCTCATCAGTGCCGCCCCAGGAGTATTTTGGTTTGTTTAACACTGTTTTTAAGTTACTACATGATTTATTATGTGTTCCTTTATAATCGGATAGATCACTTCACTATTCATTTACTATGTAGAAAAAAATAACTAATAAAAACATTAAATTGGAAAGTTTGTCTGAACCTTTGCTGTTCATTTACTGAAATAAATGTCATTTATTAATATAGGGCACATTTCTATGTGTTTTCACCCTTTTAGGATGGCCAATCGCGAACCATTCGCCAGTTCCAGTTCACTGATTGGCCGGAGCAAGGAGTGCCAAAGACTGGTGAGGGATTCATCGATTTCATTGGCCAAGTGCACAAAACCAAGGAGCAGTTTGGGCAGGATGGACCAATCACTGTGCACTGCAGGTATAGCCCCTCCCACTTCGCTTCTGAATATGTTTTGCTCTATAGTTAATAATGTATTTAATGTGTTGTTACATTGTTACATTATAAGACTGTATAATATATAATATATACACAGGGATTTGTGTTGACTTGACCACTTCTGACACCAATCTTTACATCTAAATAAGCCTTAATATCACAATATTTTAATATATATTGATATTTTGTTACACCCCTATATGGTGGCACTGCTGTGTAATAACTCCGCCCTGTTTTGTGATTGGTCAGTGCGGGGGTGGGCAGGACCGGGGTCTTCATCACGCTGAGTATAGTGCTGGAGAGGATGAGGTACGAGGGCGTGGTCGATCTGTTCCAGACTGTAAAAACCCTCCGAACACAGAGACCTGCCATGGTGCAGACCGAGGTACCGTATACACACACCCATATATACACCTATATACGCCTATATATACACCTATATACACACCTATATACACCTGTATACACACCTATATACACCTACACACCTATATACACCTACACACATCTATATATACACCTATATATACTATATACACTTACACACATCTATATATACACCCACACACACCTATATACACACATACACACACCTATATACACCTAAACTATTACTAAAACATACTTTACTGTGCTATACTATACTGTACTGAACTGTACTATATTATACTATATTGTACTATACTGTACTACACTATACCATACTATACTATACTATTCTATGCAATACCATGCTTTGCTATACTGTACTGTACCATGCTTTAGATTCTATACTATACTACACCATGCCATACTATACTATACTATGCTTTACAATACCATACTATACTATACAATATTATACTATACTTTAATATTTTATACTATACTATATAGTATACTATACACTATACTATACCATAAAATGCCATACTTTACTATACTGTTCTATACTATAGCATTTTGTACTGTACTTTACCATTATATAGTCTACTATACTATACTAAACCAATACATACTCCACTATACTATACTATACAATACCATTACATACTCGTACTATACTATACTATAGTGTACTATATATTGTATAGTATAGTATTCTACTATACTGTAGCATACTATACCGTACCGCACTATACCATACTATACTATACTATGCCATAAGATACCATACCATACTATACCATTACATACTCATACTCATACCCTACTATGCTATGCTATACTATACTGTCATACTATACCTTACCATATTATACTATAACATAATCATACTATACTATACTATGCCATACTATACCACTCTATACCAGACCATAACTATACCATACTATGTCATACTATACTATATTATATTACTATACTGTACTATACAATGCAAAATTATACCATACTATAATAAACTATATTATACTATGTTACACTATAATATACTATACTGTACTGTACTATACTATACTATACTGTACTGTACTATACTATACTATACTGTACTGTACTACACTATACTATGCTATAACCCTAATCCGGTTCTCCGGTTCTCCTCCTGTTTCAGGATCAGTATCAGCTGTGTTACCGGGCTGCTCTGGAGTATCTGGGGAGTTTTGATCACTATGCAACGTAACGGAACCGCTCTCGGACCCGCGGCCCCCCGGACCGGAACCGTCAGGAGTACCTAACACTCCTGCTGAGCCACCGTCCACACAGACCACCCTCACCCCCCAGAACCGAACCAGTGGGGCTGAATATTCCGCCGACTGCTCCACCAATCGCAGCGGCCCATTCTGACTGGAACACCCAGATTTATCAGATTTAACCAAGTTACGAAGTTTCGTAGTCAACGACAACGACAACTCTCCTCCAGAAGCAACAGATTTCGCTTGTTTTTTGTTTTTGAGAACATTATTAAACGTCTCCAGCTCACAATGCCACTCATTTTCGAAAGCTACTGGTAGCATTTTTATATAGATTTTTATTTTGTTTTGTAATTTTTATTCAAGTTCACATTGTCATTGTTGATGATATTATTATTTCTTGAAATCATTTAGAATAATTTTGTTTTTTAATAATCATTTAACGTGATTTTCTTGCCACAATAAAAAAAATCCGGATAAAAAGGAGGATTATTGGAGGATACTTTCAGGTAGTGTACCTCCTGGTGAGAGAACGTTGAGTTTTTGCCGAAGTTAAAAGTCAAAAAATTAAACTTTTTTTTTTATCTCCATCTCATAATGCCACTCATTTTTGAAAGCTACTGGTAGCATTTTTTTTTATATATATATAATTTTTTGGTCATTTTTAATCAAGTTCACCTTGTCGTTGTTGTTATTGTTATGTAATTCAACTTAAAAAATATTATTATTTCTTGGAATAATTTAGAATAATTGGGTTTTTTCATTGTTTTAAGTTTTTGTTTAATGTATCATTTAGCATAATTATCTTGCCACAATCAGAAAATCCAATTAAAAAAAAGGTTCTCAGAGGAGAATCTCGGGTAGTGTTCCTCCTGGTGAGAGATCGTTCCTTCCTCCAGAAGCGAGATTTTTTTTTTTCGTCTTTTTTTTTTTTTTTGAGAAATTTTACGGTTAAACGAAATTTAATCGTTTTTTTTTTTTGTTTGTTTTGTGTCTTTTTTTTTCTCATCTTCACACAGCCACTCGTTTTAAAAAGCTACTGGTAGCATTTAATTTTTTTATATATTTTTTTTTTTCTTAAATCAAAATTTTCACATTGTTTTTCCTGTTGTTGTTCTATAACTTGACGATATTTTTATTTTCTTGGAAAATTTAGCTTTTTTTTTTTTTAGAATTTCTTTAAAAATAATAATCATTTAACATAATTGTCTTTTGTCTTAACAGCCTTTTTCTGGGTCTCTGTTTTTATTTTATTTTTTTCTACGTTTTCTGCATTTTCCACGACAGGTACTGTGTTTTACTGTACATTTCTCCTTTTTTTTTTCAAATTTCTTTTATTTTATAGGTTATTTTAGCACAAGGGACATGTATTTTTAACACGTCTCTCGATACTAACACTGGGGGACCTGTGGGTTCTCTGAGCTGCTGTCTGTTTTACTGTTTTATTACCGTTTTATTGATTTACTTTATAACGTTTTACTTTATAACATCTATTATTATGATTTCTATTGTTTCTTTTATCTTTTTTTATTTTTATCTTGATTTTCTTTATATATATGTCTATAACTGTTGGTTATTGGTGAAATCGGAGGGGTTGCTTTGGAAAAGCCGAAAAGCCTTGTTTTAATTTTCTTTTTTTTTCTATGATTTCTTTTGTATTTTTACGGTACTAAATATATAGATATAAATATTATATACTGAACGTAACCCTGGAGGAAGGTTTATTGATACTGAATGAATGACATGCAAGAAAGACTAAATATAAAAAAAAATAATAATAAAAAAAAATTCAATGCTGAATATATAACGATAATTCTGAGGATATATATGTATTTAAATATATATATATATATAGAAAAAGAGAGCGATCAGTTCAGCACTGTACAGAAACAGAAGCAGGAGGTCAATTTTCACGGGACACTACAAACTGTACAGTATTGACCACTCCCCCAAAAAGGGCAAAAAGCAAAAAAAAAAAAAAAAGACTCCTGCATAAGTCGCCCCAACTGACCCGATACCCCTTTTTATACGGAAATATAGATATATAAATATATAAATACGAAGAATTATAAATACTACTATTCATATAGTATATCTACAGCTTCAGATATATCGTCAGTCACCCTCTCGACGGAAGTTATCGTGGAATTTCACCGAAATAAAGGACAAAAACGCTGCGAGACTGACGTCCGTCAACCTGTATCCACGGTATAAAGTTATATCTACTGTATTCTCATCACCCCGGACGGGGGGCGGGGCCTTCGAAGGGGGCGGGTCAGCACGCACTCGGCGGGGGCGGACCCTCGGCCAAGGTGCTGATTTTTACCTTGTGGAATATTAGTGCTGTAGGGGTTCACTCTGTTGTACACAAGTCTGTTTTCTATTGTTAATAAGAAAAAAACTGGAATTCAATTGTTCGGGACAAAAGAAAAACTTGATGTTAATAAAGTTGAATAATTGTTTTTCTTTTTCTTTTGTACAAAACAAGAACAAAAAAAAAAACAACATTTCTCTGTGTCTTTATTCTCGTTCTTTATTTTTAAAAAACTGAGCTAACTTTTGCTTCTCCTTCCTGGGAAGGTCCTGATGAGTGCCAGTTTCACCATCTTTAATTTTTTTAAAAAATATGTAACTTATTTGAGTAGTTCTGGACTAGAAGATGACTCAACTTTACAACTGAAGCTCTCCCAAACACTTTATTAATAGGCAAGAAAAATTTGAGTAATTAACTCTTGATGAGTTCAGCACAGCTGTTAACTGAAAGCCTGAATTCCAGGAGACTCTACCTCATACCGCTGACTTTCTTGGAGCAGACCTGATGAGTGCCCATTTTATCATTATATTGTTTTAGATGAAGGTCTTGTCTGACTGCACTGTGCCAAGTGTAAAGTTTGGTTGAGGGGGGATAATTAGTTGTTTTCAAGATTTGGGCTCGGCCCCTTAGTTTAGTGCCAGTTTCATCATTATAACGTTTCCGATGGTCTTTCAAAAGTTTCAAAATTCTTCTTTTCAGTTTGATTGAGCATCATTTCTTAAGGTATTATTTTTTCTTACTTAGTTTAGTAGTTCTTATTATAAAATGGCTTAGAAGCTGCGCCATGAACTTTAGAACAGTAAAGATGCCTAGTGTAAAGTTTGGTAGAGGGGGGATAATTAGCCGTTTTTCAGGAGTTGGGCTCGGTCCCTTAGTTCTAGTGAAAGGAACTCTTAATGACTTTCATTTTTACTTAAAGTATGTTTTTTATTTGCTTAGTTAAGTAAAGCTGCTCCCCCTTTGCCGGGAAGGTCCTGATGAGTGCCAGTTTCACCATCTTTAGTAGAAGAAAAAAATGTTGGTACATTATTTGAGTAGTTGTGGACTAGAACTTTACTCAACTTTACAACTGATGCTCTCAAACACATTATTAAGAGGCAAGAAATTCAAGTAATTAACTCTTGATGAGTTCAGCACAGCTGTTAACTGAAAGCCTGAATTCCAGGTGACTCTACCTCATAAAACTGGCTTTCCTGGAGCAGAGCTTATTAGTACCAGTTTCATCATTGTATTGTTTTAGATGAGGGTCTTGTCTTGTCTGACTGCACTGTGCCAAGTGTAAAGTTTGGTAGAGGGGGGATAATTAGTTGTTTTCAAGATTTGGGCTTGATCCCTTAGTTCCAGTGAAAGGAACTCTTAATGACTTTAATTTGACCTGAGTAGTGCCAGTTTCATCATTATATTGTTTCTGATCGCCTTTTAAAAGTTTTTAAATTCTTTTTTAGGTTTAGAATTTGCACTATATAATATATAATAGAAAATCTTTACATTTTTAAAAATATTTTTCATATAATATATACCAATAAGCAATAATTCTTCTTTTCAGATTGAATGAGCATCATCTTTTACTTAAAGCCATTTTTTTCTTAACTTAGTTGAGTTGTTTTGACCGCAATATGGTTTAGAATATGCACCATGGGCTCTAGAGCAGTGAAGATGCCTAGTGTAAAGTTTGGTAGAGGGGGGATAATTAGTAGTTTTTCAAGATTTGGGCTCAGCCCCTTAGTTCCAGTGAAAGGAACTCTTAATAACCTTAATTTTTTTCTTTATTTAGTTGAGTAGTTGTTGCTTCTCATAACCTGGATTCGAACATTACTCAAATATTCACTATTCACTGTATACCTGTAACTCTACCTCTTCACTACTTTACTTTAACTGATGCTCTCAAACACTTTATTAAGAGACAAGAAATTCAAGTAATTAACTCTTGATGAGTTCAGCACAGCTGTTAACTGAAAGCCTGAAATCCAGGTGACTCTTCTTTATAAAGCTAACTGAGAAAATAAAGCCAAGATGTGTAAAACTGTCATATTTTATAGGTTACTAAATAATTACATATGTTTTCTTAATAGTTTGGATGAGTGTAGTATTAATCTAGAATGCTGAACATTTTAAAATAATTAAAAAAACACTGAAGTTAAGGTGTGTCCAAACTTTTGACTGGTACTGTTTATCACAATTCTGTGAACAGCTTTGTCTCAGATAATATGGAAGATATATCACATATGCTGTTTACAATAATTAATATGTATATTTTAATAAAATAATTGAATATGTGCTGACTGCAATAAAGGACATACATTTCTGAACTTTCTTTATTATATTAGTATAATATAAAATTATGTAAAGAAACCGGTATGTTTTATATTGTGTGTATTTAAGTATTTTTAAAAGAATAAACAAGAAATTAAACTTGGATTTCAATCGGATTTAAATTTCTTAAAATCCTAAAATTGGTATGTACTATATAGTGTATAATAATAAAAATAATACAAGGATAAAACAGGAATGTTTTCAAAATCATATATTCTGATTATACTAATACACATGTACAGCTATTTAGAATAATAATAATAAATGTAGATTTAAATGAATATTTATCCACTGTAATACAATACTAATTAGTATGTAGGAAAAAATAGAATAGTGTTGATTAAAATCATTTTATTTTTTTGCACTATATAATATATATTAGAAAATCTTTTCATTTTTTAAATCTTTTTTATATAAAATATACCAATAATTTAGAAAGTACAATAAAACTGTAACGCGTGAGCAGATGGGAGGCGGACGTTTAAACGGGTAAGACATGACTTTATTAAATAACAAATAAACAAGTAAACAAAACAGGGGAATAACGAAAATATCTATATACATAAACAAACAGGGAAAACCAACAAAGAACTAAGCTAAACTAAACAGATAATAACAAAACAAGGTAAGGGAATATATACAAAGGAATAATACGTAAATATATACAAAATAAACAAAGAAACAAACAAGAACTAAACGTGACTAGAAATATACAAGAAATAAAGGGAACTAGAAATAAACAAGAAACAAGCAGAGCGTGACGAAACCGTGAATAAACAATAGCTACCGTGGAGAGACAAAACGACAGAGGAAGGTGCAAAGACCGACAGCAAACATAGATTAACAGGTACTATTTATACTAAACATGAAACAATGAACACCTGGGGAAACAGGTAACGAGGGGCGGAGCTACAAATTACACACGTAATGGAAAAGTACAAGAGAAACACACTAGGAAACATAGCGAGGGCGTAACAAAAACTAGAATGTATTTTATTTCACAGTTAGGAAAAACACAGAAAGGCGTTATCTGCCATTCTAAATAAATAAAATAATGGAAGAAAAATACAGGAATATATTTTGTATCAAGTACACACAAATAAACATTACAATGATTAATTAGGCTTATTTCAGTAGTTCTGGACTAGAACATTACTCAACTTTACAACTGATGCTCCTAAACACTGTATTAGGAGGCACAAAAAAATTCAAGTAATTAACTCTTCACGAGTTCAGCACAGCTGTTAACTGAAAGCCTGAATTCCACTACCTCATAAAGCTTACACAGTATAAAGTTTGGTAGAGGGGGGATAATCAGTCGTTTTTCAGGAGTTTGGCCTGATTTCTTAGTTCCAGAGAAAAGAACTCTTTATGACTTTCATTTTTCCTTAAAGTCTTTATTTTCTTTACTTAGTTAAGTAGTATATTCTGATTATAATAATATACATGTACAGCTATTTATAATAATAATAATAATAAATTCAAATTTAAATGAACATTTTTTTCACTGTAATACAATACTAATTATTATGTGAAACAAAAAAGAATATTGTTGATTACAATCATTTTTTATTTTTAACGACTTTTTTTGCACTATATAATACATAATAGAAAATATTTACATTTTTAAAATATTTTTCATCTAATATATACCAATAAGCAATAATTTAGAAAGTACAATAAAATTAGAATGTATTTTATTTCAGAGTTAGGAAAAATACAGAAAGGCGCATAAATAAATAAATAAAATGGAAGAAAAATACAGGAATATATTTTGTATCAAATACACACACATACACATTACAATGATTAATTAGAAATTTAACAGAATAATATGATGCAGATTTATATCATACCTTTTACTGAATCCACAGCTCAATAAATGCAGTGACAAAAGATCCACAACCAAAAATTTACAACTATACAAAAGAGAGAGTTCCTCATAAACACTCCACAACTGAAAACAAAAGAAGAGCTGAAACATAACAAAACAAAACAAATCCCTAAACCAACTTAAAAAAAAAACTAACTACACTACACTACACTAAATTTCCTAAATTTCCTTCGAGATAAATAAAGTATCTATCTATCTATCATCTATCTAAATATAATTAATAAAACATGCAGAGGAAGGCTAATCGATATAGGATAGATCATCATTATAAAAAAGATAACAGAATTACTTTTTTAGTAATGATTTTGCTTAACGATTGGAGAAGTGAATTAAACTCGATTAAATAATCCTGCATTTATTTATATATTTATTTATTTATTTATTTTTATTTTTTTTTGCGCAACTCACAATCCAAACACTAATTTAGGTCACAAGCAAAATTCTAACAACCATCATTAAAAAAAATGCAAAGGCAAAAAAAAAATATATATATATAAAAAGCATACATATATACTGTATTTTATTATGTATTACAGTAGCGGCAGTGCGTGTCCGCGCATGCGCGGTGCCGTGTTTCCGTCAGTGAGCGGTGGTGAGGGCGCATGCGCGGTGGTGGTGTTGGAGGTTGAGGATAGTCGGGCTGTGTGTAACCGGAGCGACTCCGCGGACTGTGCGGCTCAAACCCCGCGGTTTACCCGCCGTTACCGGTCAGTACTGGCTTTACTCTCTTTATTACACCCGTATCAGACCCGGGCCGGGGCTAATCCGCGGGTTTAGGCTGGGTTTAGCCGCGGGATTAGCGGCGGTTTAGCTCCGGGCTCCGCTGGCGGCCGGGCCGTGCGGAGAGTGAGCTCCAGCGCCGAGTTTAAACTCCGTATTCTCCGCTTTTAGACCCGCCTTAATCCCGCCTCAGATATTCCGCGCTAATCCGGGCTGTTATAGTGTGGAATTAAACTAATTCTGACTTCATTAATCCCGATATTTGCTGTTCTCTCCGATTACAAACACGCAGCTAGTTAGCCTAGCCTAGCCCTGCTACTTTTAAAGAGACGCGGGCTTCAGCCAATCAGCGCTCAGGGATTTGCGTAAGGGGCCGGATAGTGGGAGTGGGCGGGGCTTGGGTTGTTTATAGTCTACGCTGGAGTGAGTAGTGGTAGTGCTGTATATCTGTGTATATTTATATGTATAAATACTAGTGTCTCTCAAAATTAGAATATCATTGAAAAGTTATTTTATTTTAATTTAATTTCTTTTACTGTTTAATATTCTAGTTTACAGCTAATGAAAACCCAAAAATCACTGTCTCAGAAAATTAGAATATCATATAAGACCAACTGATACTTTTGGCAGTGTGGGCAGTGTGCCAAATACTGCTGGAAAATGAAATCTGTGCCTGCATAAAAGTTATAAAAGCATGAAGTACTGTGAAATTTCCCTTCAGACTCCTTCAGTCCCCTTATTTGGTCAGTGATGGTTTGTTTGGAGAGTCATGTCTGTCATCTGCTGCTGTTGATCCACTGTGTTTTATTATCAAGTCTAAAGTCAGTGCAGTTTTGTTTTCCCACAAAATCTTACAGCACTTCATATCTTACAGCTTCCCTCTGCTACTGACAACTTTTATGGAGATACGGATTTTATTTTCTGCTATGCTGATTTTCATGTTTTCATTGGCTGTAAACCATAATCATCAACAATAATAGAAATAAACACTTTAAAATAGATCACTCTGTGTTTAATACATCTCTATAATATGAGTTTGATTAGAATTACTAAAATAAAGTAACTTTTCAATGATATTATATAATTTTATAATGTAGGAAAAACAATACCAAAAAATAAAAACACTGAATGAGAAGGTGTGTCCAAACTTTTGACCATAGGCACATAGGCACATACCCACGAGATGCCTATAAAACACTTATCTATACCAAACTATGAAAAGTGTATTAAGTCAAATTGTGCCTAATTGCTGTGTTTTATGTTAAAAATGTTCAGTTTTAATTTAGTAGTTTTGTTTTTCACTTTTATTGGCTTTTTTTTTAGAAACAAGATACAAAAACATATAATCTGTTTTATTTTTAAGGTCAGTGGTGAAAGGAGAGCAGTGTTTAGTGTTCAGCCTTTGCCCAGATGTTTAGTTTAGTTTCAGTTTTAGCCAGAAGTTTCATTTTCATTTCATTTCAAGATTTTGTTCTGTGAAAGAAAACTATTTTCATTACTTTAAGAGCTGGTGTGTAATAGGGGTGTGCCATATTGTATGTATCATACATGCAACATTTTTTGAATATGGTGAACAATATTATACCATAAAATATCACCCCATATAATCCACCCCTAATTATCATATTAGGGTTCTACTTTTTTACTGTTTTTAGCAAAAGAAAAGTTTACACTGTTCTCATTTCCCGTTATATATCTACAGATTATATCTGTCCATTATCATTTATTTTACTTTAATCCTGGATATATGGAGATATTTGGAGTGCATTTTTATTATTAGTATCATGATATTCTGGATCATTGACTTCTGTAACAAATCTTAATTTTTTACAGAGCTGTATTGACCTTAAAATATTTGCAATAAATAATACTGTTATTTTAGGTCCAATGCTGTCCTATCCTCTTAACAATCATTGAAATGTTAATGTTTAAGTGTCTAAATATATCGAAACATGGAAAATTTTATATAAATGTCTAATTTTGTAGGATCATAAAATATCCTAAATAAATAAAACGCAACAGCTATTTTTTGTAAGAAAACTGATGGAATAAAGCTGATATTTAGGCCAAGTTCACCAAACATTTCTCCATATATTGTACAATTTGTCATTCATGTAATTATCATGACAGATGGGCCTAAATCTAATATAAATAAAATCAAATAGAATAAATATAGCATTTTAAAACAAAGTAAACATACATGTTCACACTTTTAGACTCGATATGTTAAATTATTGAGGGCATTTTCAGTTGTTGTATGATTAGTTGATAATGTAATAATTGTGACAGGTCTATTTAAAACAATAACTATTGTTGAAATATACTGAATAGTTGTTGATGATATAAAACACTGCCAGAACTACTATAGGCTTCTTCACTATACAGGATATAAAGCACTGAATCATGAAAAAATTTCTAACTCAAACGAACTGAATTCTAATTACACATTCTAATGCCATAATATATGCAATAATAAAATGTAATTTTCATTTTGCTGCAGTAGTGTATTCTTGAAATATTTTATGTAATTCAGTGTTTTGTCATATCACCAAGAGTATCGTTATCGCAAAAATAGCATGAAATATCGTGGTATTATTTTAGGGCCGTATCGCCCACCCCTACTAGTGCATATGTACGTAATGCATAAATTCATATTATTAATGTGTAAATAAGTAATTGTTGTGTCTGTGTTCAGGACTGATCGGGCAGGATGGCGTCCGACGGGCAGAACTCCAGCTCCAGGGCCATCATGACGTTCCGGCCCACCATGGAGGAGTTCAGGAACTTCAGCCGCTACATGGCTTATATAGAGTCTCAAGGAGCTCATAAAGCCGGCCTGGCCAAGGTCAGCTCTCTTCACTCTACAGGATTAAATATGAGTTATATCTGCTGCCTGCTGAAGAACGGGAGCTGCGTCTGTGGTTGAAGGAGCTCGATTTCATTTATAACCTCCATACGACTGCTCTATCTCTTCAACCACAGACGCAGCTCCCCTCTGTTAAAGTCGCTGGATATAAGTTATAATTCTTTTCTGCGTCTCCGTTTCTCTGATTTCTCTGATCTACAGATCATCCCTCCGAAAGAGTGGAGCCCCACAGCTTCCTATCGTGATATTGATGACCTGGTGATCCCTGCCCCCATTCAGCAGGTGGTGACGGGCCAGTCCGGCCTCTTCACCCAGTACAACATCCAGAAGAAAGCCATGACCGTCAGAGAGTTCCGCAAAACCGCCAACAGCGACAAGTCAGTGTCCTCCTCCTCCTCCTCACTCTTATAGTTAGTTAGGGTGGTAGCTCTGTTGAGGTAATAGCTTTGTCAATAAATTATCTCTGTCAAGGTGGTAGCTCTGTTAAGGTACTATGAAATGTAGCTCTGTGCAATTGATAGCTCTATCAAGTTGGTAGTTCTGTTAAGGTGAATGAATTATCTCTGTCAAGGCTCTATCTGTCTTGAGGTGGTAGCTCTATCAATGTTTTATCTGTTGTAGCTCTGTTAAGATGGTAGCTCTGTCAATGTCCTGTCTCTGGCATCTTTGTTAAGAGGGTAGCTATGTCAAGGTGGTAGCTCTATTAAGGTTCTATCTATGGTAGCTGTGGTGGTAGCTCTATCAATGTTTTATCTGTTGTAGCTCTGTTAAGATGGTAGCTCTGTCAAGGTACTGTCTCTGGTATCTCTGTTAAGAGGGTAGCTCTGTTAAGGTGGTAGCTCTATGAAGGTGCTGTGTCTGGTATCTCTGATAAGGTGGTAGCTAAATAAAGGTTGTATCTCTGTTAACTCTGTCAAGGGTTTAGCTCTGTTGAGGTCATAGCTTTGTCAATGTATTATCTCGGTCAAATTGATTGCTTTGGTTCTTTCTGTGATAGCTCTGTCAAGATACTATATATGGTACTGCTGTCAAGATGGTAGCTCAGTTAAGGTACTTTCTCTGGTACCTCTGTCAAGATTGTAGCTCTGTCAAGGTGGTAGCTCTGTTAAGGTAATAGCTCAGTTAAGGTACTTTCTTTGGTACCACTGTCAAGATTGTAGCTCTGTTAAGGTAATATCTCAGTTACGGTACTTTCTCTGGTAGCTCTGTTAAGGTGGTAGCTCTGTTAAGGTAATAGCTCAGTTAAGGTACTTTCTTTGGTACCACTGTCAAGATTGTAGCTCTGTTAAGGTAATATCTCAGTTAAGGTACTTTCTTTGGTACCACTGTCAAGATTGTAGCTCTGTTAAGGTAATATCTCAGTTACGGTACTTTCTCTGGTAGCTCTGTTAAGGTGGTAGCTCTGTTAAGGTAATAGCTCAGTTAAGGTACTTTCTTTGGTACCACTGTCAAGATTGTAGCTCTGTTAAGGTAATATCTCAGTTAAGGTACTTTCTTTGGTACCACTGTCAAGATTGTAGCTCTGTTAAGGTAATATCTCAGTTACGGTACTTTCTCTGGTAGCTCTGTTAAGGTGGTAGCTCTGTTAAGGTAATAGCTCAGTTAAGGTACTTTCTCTGGTACCACTGTCAAGATTGTAGCTCTGTCAAGGTGGTAGCTCTGTTAAGGTACTTTCTCTGGTAGCTCTGTTAAGGTGGTAGCTCTGTTAAGGTGGTAGCTCTATTAAGGTACTTTCTCTGGTACCGCTGTCAAGATTGTATCTCTGTTAAGGTAATATCTCAGTTACGGTACTTTCTCTGGTACCTCTGTTAAGGTGGTAGCTCTGTCAAGGTGGTAGCTCTGTTAAGGTACTTTCTCTGGTAGCTCTGTTAAGGTGGTAGCTATGTTAAGGTGGTAGCTCTGTTAAGGTACTTTCTCTGGTAGCTCTGTTAAGGTGGTAGCTCTGTTAAGGTAATAGCTCAGTTAAGGTACTTTCTTTGGTACCACTGTCAAGATTGTAGCTCTGTTAAGGTAATATCTCAGTTACGGTACTTTCTCTGGTAGCTCTGTTAAGGTGGTAGCTCTGTTAAGGTAATAGCTCAGTTAAGGTACTTTCTCTTGTACCACTGTCAAGATTGTAGCTCTGTCAAGGTGGTAGCTCTGTTAAGGTACTTTCTCTGGTAGCTCTGTTAAGGTGGTAGCTCTATTAAGGTACTTTCTCTGGTACCGCTGTCAAGATTGTAGCTCTGTTAAGGTAATATCTCAGTTACGGTACTTTCTCTGGTAGCTCTGTTAAGGTGGTAGCTCTGTTAAGGTAATAGCTCAGTTAAGGTACTTTCTCTGGTAGCTCTGTTAAGGTGGCAGCTCTGTTAAGGTGGTAGCTCTGTTAAGGTGGTAGCTCTATTAAGGTACTTTCTCTGGTACCGCTGTCAAGATTGTAGCTCTGTTAAGGTAATATCTCAGTTACGGTACTTTCTCTGGTAGCTCTGTTAAGGTGGTAGCTCTGTTAAGGTAATAGCTCAGTTAAGGTACTTTCTCTGGTACCACTGTCAAGATTGTAGCTCTGTCAAGGTGGTAGCTCTGTTAAGGTACTTTCTCTGGTAGCTCTGTTAAGGTGGTAGCTCTGTTAAGGTGGTAGCTCTATTAAGGTACTTTCTCTGGTACCGCTGTCAAGATTGTAGCTCTGTTAAGGTAATATCTCAGTTACGGTACTTTCTCTGGTACCGCTGTCAAGGTGGTAGCTCTGTTAAGGTGGTAGCTCTGTTAAGGTACTTCCTCTGGTATCTCTGTAGCGGTGGTAGCTCTGTCAAAATACTGTCTCTGGCATCTCTGTTAAGGTGGTAGGTCTGTCAAGGTACTGTCTCTTGTAGTTCTCTTAATGTGGTATCCCTGTCAAGGTGGTAGCTCTATTAAGGTTATATCTGTTGTAGCTCTGTTAAGGTGGTAGCCCTGTCAAGGTTCTATCTCTGGTAGCTCTGTCAAGGTTCTATCTCTGGTAGCTCTGTTAAGGTTCTATCTCTGGTAGCTCTGTTAGGGTTCTGTCTATTGTAGCTCTGTTTAGGTGGTAGCTCAGTTACGGTACTTTCTCTGGTACCGCTCTCAAGGTGGTATCTCTATGAAGGTTCTATTTCCGGTAGCTCTATCAATGTTCTATCTTTTGTAGCTCTGTCAAGTTTTTTTTTTTCTCCTGGTTGCTCTGTCAAGCTGTAAACACATCTGCTCCTGATGTAGGTTCTGCAGTCCTCGATATGATGATTTTGAGGAGCTGGAGAGAAAATACTGGAAGAACGTCACTTTTAATCCTCCCATCTACGGCGCTGATGTGAACGGGACACTGTACGACCCAGTGAGTGACATCTTAATATGTTTTATTTTCAGATAATTAGGATTAGGATTCTGTATCTACTGTAACTCTAGATTAAAAAATGTTTATATACAGAAATAAAGGAATCTGTGGGGAATCTGTTATTCATTCTTTTTTTCATTATGTTTATCTCTTCAGGATGTAGATGAATGGAACATTGGCCACCTGAACACCATCCTGGACACGGTGGAGAACGAGAGTGGCATCACCATAGAGGGCGTGACCACCCCGTACCTGTACTTCGGCATGTGGAAGACCACCTTCGCCTGGCACACTGAGGATATGGACCTCTACAGCATCAACTACCTCCACTTTGGAGAACCCAAGTCCTGGTAAGTGCTGGTTATCCTATTAATGACATTATTACTGCAGTTCTTCATCTGTCAGTCCTCTTATTCTTCTCTTCTCTGCTGAAACTGAGACTCAGTTCTTAATCATGTTAATCTGAGCTAAAGGCTAAAGCTGCTGTTTCCATGTGGGTCAGCCAGACGTCTTCCTGTAGCAGTCTTTTTATTTGAAGTCTTCTGTGTTTCTTTGTCTTTTTCTAGTTATTATGATGAAGTTTGAATGTGCTGTAAGTGTGTAAATGCTGCAGTAACATCATCTGTTCTAGCTTTACTACAGAGAAAGATTTTGTAAATTAACATTTTAAATCAATTTTCAAAGCTCAGTTTATTTCCTTTACTACTTACCAGCTATAAGCTTTTAACTCATGAACTGCTGGCTAAAAATAAGCTTTTGTGTTTTTTTCTGTTTGTAAATATATATGTATTTTTTTACTATATTAAAATAGCATTTTTCAGTTTTTAGTTCTTTTTTTTAAGTCTGTGGCAGTGTTTTTTCAATCATTTATTGTTATTAACTGGACCTGAAGAGCTAAAATGGAAAAAATAAAGGGAAAAAAAATAGGGCGTTTTTGCACCAGGAGTAAAGCAGCATAAAGTTATCCAAAAGCAGTGTGTAAGACTGGTGGAGGAGAACATGATGCCAAGATGCATGAAAAACTATGATTAAAAACCAGGGTTATTCCACCAAATATTGATTATTTCTGATCTCTTAAAACTTTATGAATATGAACTTGTTTTCTTTACATTATTTGAGGTCTGAAAGTTCTGCATCTTTTTTGTTATTTCAGCCATTTCTCATTTTCTGTAAATAAATGCTCTAAATGAGAATATATTTATTTGTAATTTGGGAGAAATGTTGTCTGTAGTTTATAGAATAAAACAACAATGTTCATTTTACTCAAACATAAATCTATAAATAGCAAAATCATAGAAACTGATTCAGAAACAGAAGTGCTCTCTTCATTTTTTTTCAGTGCTGTATTTTATTGTAATAATAATTATTGTTATTCCTATTATTTTTTTTCTCCCCTTAAATGTGGCATAAGTCAGACTGTAATAGGTATATAGGCATATAAATGTCTATAAAGGGTCCTTTTAACCAGAGTGGTTAAAAGGTACATGTTATGTTCAGGTACATTTCTGGAGTTTTGCTCAGTTTCCTCTGCTGAGAAGAGTTTGTTGAACACGTCCAGGTAGCTGCACCGTTAAAATAGCAATCCGCCAAAGTCAGAGCTCACCTGATTCTTAAAGAGAATGATGAGCAAGTGATTCGCTCATTGGTTTATTGCATGTTAAGTCCAAAATTAACCACATCCATTATTAATTAAGACAATTTACTTTTACGAGATTCGAGCTTCGCAGGTGTACTTTTCCCGTCGTTACGATAGCGAAGACACACTCACACTCCCTAAATCAAGCTGCAGGGTAGATGGTTCACCTGCTTGTCTCTGGTATAAGTAGAGAGTAAGAGCTGAAGTATGCTGCATCTGCGGGAGCACAGTTAAATAAAGGAAATGGATATTTGCATGTTGTTTTTACAGGAAAGCAGCTGTTTCATGCTGTACAGGATGATACGCGTGGTTGAGTGCTGAAGCCAAATATTTTAAGAACTGAATGTTATTAAGTTATTAAATTTAATATTTTTTTCAATTACAATGCTGCTTAAATCATCATATCTGCCTGTAGTGTCCGTTATTTAGAGAGCGGGCACACTACGAGAGCAAACAGGAACTGAAGCTACACCAGACTGCGCTTTTTACTCCATTTTAACTGCAGCTACGCTGTAAGAGCAACAGCAAACACGCTTTTCAGCGCGCTTTTTCGGACAAGGCTGAGCGATTCTCACTTGAGCGGGGCGTGGCAAACCCCCTCATTCACACATTCTCTGTCTACACACCTCAGGGGCGTTACTCACGCTTTAAAAGACAGTCTGGTGGAGCTGATTTCCTATATCGCCCGCACCTGCGCGCAAATTCAGACTCCTATGTCGTCACTCACACTCGCCGAGGCGTCAGCCGAAGGCGTCAGCTGTTGTGTGAAGACCTAACTCGGGTAAAGACCCTCTCGTGTGAAGACCTAACTCGGGTAAAGACCTGCGAATCTACCTGCGCGAGTCCACCGAGCAAGGCCACCGACAAGGCAGCCCGTCCTACTGCCTCACAAAATGTGCTCCCATCACATTCCTGTTATCTCCGGTACGCACAGAAGGCGTAAAAACACACATAGGCGCCAGGACCATACTAACCTGCGTCTTCTTAAGCAAGCCATGCCCACTACTACCTCATTCTCTGTTGGGCTGTGGAACTGCCAGTCGGCGGTTAATAAAGCAGATTTCATCGCCTCTTCTGCAAATCATCTCTCACTACAACTACTGGCTCTGACTGAAACCTGGATTAAACCTGAAAACACTGCTACTCCGGCGGCTCTTTCAAATAATTATTCCTTTACCCATACTTCTCGTCTCTCAGGACGAGGAGGTGGAACTGGCCTATTGCTCGCGAATGGCTTAAAATACACTCCACTATTACCTGCAAACTCATACAACTCGTTCGAGTATCATGCCACACTGGTTAATACTCCATCAAAACTTGCTGTCGTTGTCATCTACCGTCCTCCTGGACAAATGGGCGAATTCACACATGAACTTGACATGCTACTGTCTTCTATCCCCGAGCAAGATGGCCCCATGCTCATTCTAGGGGATATGAACATCCATCATGACAGTACCAGCTTCACAGACTTCTCATCCCTCATGCAGTCTTTCGATCTGGAGCAGGTCCCCAGCCCTCCAACACATAAAGCTGGCAAACATCTAGACCTGATCTTCACTCGTAACTGTGACACCGACTCTTTAACTGTCACTCCTCTACACCTCTCAGACCACTTCTTCATGCAACTCAACGTTCGCATTTCGAAAAAACCCACAGCTACTCCTACTATGGTCTCGTTCCGCCGAAATCTTCGAGATCTCCCAGCAGACCAGTACTCCTCGCTGGTGACTGACAATATGCCTCCATTAGGCTCATTTTCATCACTCAATGTTAATGATGCCACTGATACTCTTTGCTCCACCTAAAGCTCCTGTTTGGACGACCTCTGTCCTCAAACATCTCGAGCCATTAAACCAAGCAAACCGCAGCCATGGCTCAAAAATGACATGCTCAGGGAACTACGCTCCAAACTCAGAGCTGCTGAAAGAAAATGGCAAAAAAAAAAGCAAAACCAGACAGACCTAAAAAACTACCAACTGCTCCTGGCTTCTTTTTCAGCCAGCCTCACTGCTGCTAAAGCTGAATTCTATCACAAAAAAATCAGCTCCCTCACAGACTCCCGGAAACTATTTGCTACATTCAAAACACTACTCAACCCTCCACCTCCTCCTCAGGCTACCTGCCTTACGGCTGAAGCTCTTGCCTCATTCTTTACTGGGAAAGGGGCAGCTATCAGCAGACAGTTTACTGATGCGACATGTAACAGTCCTACATCATGCTCTGCTGCCCGGTATCCCTCTACCGAAGGCGTCGCTTTCTCCTCGTTCGCTCCTCTCACTGAGAACGAGACACTGGCTCTCCTAACGCGTAGCCGTCCTACTACGTGTTCACTTGAACCGATTCCTTCAGACCTTCTGCAAACCATTGCACCTGCAATCATTCCGGCTATTACTCACACGATCAATGCCTCTTTAACATCTGGTGTGTTCCCGACTGCTTTTAAACAAGCACATGTGACACCACTGCTTAAAAAGCCTTCTCTTAACCCCGCCCAGGTTGATAACTACAGACCGGTCTCACTACTGCCTTTTCTTTCTAAAACATTAGAAAGAGCAGCTCTCAATCAAGTCTCTGGCTTCCTCACCCAAAATGACCTCCTGGACCAGAACCAATCTGGTTTCAAGAAAGGGCACTCTACTGAGACGGCTCTGTTGTCTGTGACAGAAGCGTTAAAAACTGCTAGAGCTGCAGGACAGTCCTCAGTGCTCATTCTGCTGGACCTCTCGGCTGCTTTCGACACAGTCAACCATGACTTCCTCCTAACTATACTCTCGAACATGGGGATCTCAGACAATGCGCTGTCATGGTTCAGATCGTACCTCACTGGGCGCTCGTTCAAGGTGTCGTGGCAAGGACGGCTGTCGCCAGCCCACTCGTTACCCACTGGGGTTCCCCAGGGTTCGGTACTGGGACCTCTTCTCTTCTCAATATACACCACCTCTCTAGGTCGGGTTATCCGCTCACATGGTTTTTCCTACCACTGCTTTGCTGACGACACTCAGCTATACCTGTCGTTCTCACCAGATGATCACTCAATCTCTGCACGGATATCACAGTGTCTCTCAGACATATCCGCATGGATGAAGGAACATCACCTCCAACTAAACCTCTCAAAGACTGAACTTCTGGTCATACCAGCAAAACCTTCTATTCAACACAACTTTGCCATAACCATCGACTCTCTCTCTCTCTCACCGACAAAGGTTGCTAGGAACCTGGGTGTTCTGGTTGATGACCAGCTTCTCTTCACGCACCATGTGGCCTCAGTTGCTCGATCCTGCCGCTTTGCGCTTTACAACATCGGAAAAATTCAACCGTTTCTGACGCAACAGGCCACCCAACTCCTGGTACAAGCTGTGGTAATCTCACACCTCGACTACTGCAATGCCGTACTAACTGGCCTCCCGGCCTGTGTAGTAAAACCACTACAGATGATTCAGAATGCAGCAGCACGTCTGGTCTTCAACCAGCCAAAACGGGCACATGTCACCCCGCTGCTCATTGACCTCCACTGGCTATTGGTTGCTGCTCTCATCAAATTCAAAGCGCTTACAATCGCCTACAAGGTGATGACAGTACAGGCTCCTTCCTGCCTGCACTCGCTCCTGAAGGCTTACGCTACCTCCCGGCCGCTGCGCTCCTCCAATGAACGTCGCCTCGCTTTGCCAAACATTCACACAAAGCAATCCAGACTGTTCTCATACAGAGTTCCCCAATGGTGGAACAAACTACCTTCCACTACCAGATCAGGAGAATCTCTCACTATCTTTAATAAACTCCTGAAGACAGAGCTCTTCAAAGAGCACCTACTCTCCTAACACCTCTAACTAACTACCTTCCACTACCAGATCAGGAGAATCTCTCGCTATCTTTAATAAACTCCTGAAGACAGAGCTCTTCAAAGAGCACTTACTCTCCTAACACCTCTAACTAACTACCTTCTACTACCAGATCAGGAGAATCTCTCACTATCTTTAATAAACTCCTGAAGACAGAGCTCTTCAAAGAGCACTTACTCTCCTAACACCTCTAACACACTAACTACTTCTAACCTCATCTCCTTCTTCCTCTTCTCTACTCCTCTATCCCATTATTTCCCTCTGACCTCCTTAAGGCCCTATCTATAGATGCTTTATTTTTAACTTCTATTATTTTTGTACTTAACCTCTTCTATTATTTGCACTTCAATATTGTAAGTCGCTTTGGACAAAAGCGTCTGCCAAATGTAATGTAATGTAATGTAGAGTGGTACATTTATGGCCGTGTGAAAATAGAGTTTTTAAAAATCTTTTTAAATGGCTTAAATAGTTTCATGATTTGTGAAATATTAGCATTGCTAGCATGCTAATTGTTAATTGATTATTTTTATTTATTAATTTATTGTGGCAAACTTTTGACAGACTGTACAGTATATATACCTCAGCAGTGCCATTCTAATCATAAATTTACCTGAGCATTGCTATTCTAATCATAAATTTACCTTAGTAGTGCTATTCTAATGATGAATTTACCTCAGCATTGCTAATCTAATGATATTTTTTTCCTCAGCAGTGCTGTTTCAATTACAATTTACCTCAGTAGTGCTAATCTAATGATACATTTACCTCAGCAGTGCTGGTCTAATGATCTTACCACAGCATTGACCTCAGCAGTGCTATTGTGATCATGAATCTATGTCAGTAATGATGTTCTAATCCTACTTTACCTTAGCAGTGCTATTCTAATGATACATTTACCTCAGCAGTGTTGTTCTAATGTTAAATTTACCTCAGCAGTGCTAATGTAATCATGAATCTACCTTAGCAGTGCTATTCGGACCATACTCAATCATTGTCGGTTTCGTAAAAATGCCCTTTAATTGTAATTATATCATTCATAGAAATTTGTTTTTGGTACATAATCCAATAAAAATAAAAAAATACAGTGACTAGTCAGTCATATGACTGCATAACTTTAGTCATATATTAACTTCACTTGAAACGCACAGCACTGTGTTATAATAACATGTTTTTTATATATATATATATGTTTTTTTTTATATATCTTTTAGGTATTGTGTGCGCCCTGAACATGGGAAAAGATTGGAACGCCTGGCCAAAGGTAAATTTAGACAATATAGTTATTTTTTTTCTTTCACATATATAATTCACTCTAGTAAAATGTCCTGATTTAATATTTTACCCCGTTTTTTTATGCAGGATTTTTTCCTGGAAGTTCTCAAAACTGTGAAGCTTTTCTTCGACACAAGATGACCCTCATATCCCCCTCCATTCTGAAGAAGTACGGCATTCCGTTTGAGAAGGTACGTCATATGCATTACCAGTCAAAGTTTGGATGCTATACAGTGCTATTCTAATCATACATTTACTTCAGTAGTACTACCCAACTTAAAATGCAGAGTTAGCCAGATAGCTACGTTAGCTCAACTAATGTTACTATCCTAGTCCTGTACAGCTCATACCTTTCAGCTGGAAAACAACCAGTTTATGAAGAGGTAGTAGACTGATACGTAGCATCATACATTTACATCAGCAGTGCTAATCTAGTGATGAATTTACCTCAACAGTGCTATTCTAATGATGCATTTATCTCAGCAGTGCTAATCTAATGATAAATTTACCTCAGCATTGCTATTCTAATAAAACTTTACCTCAGCAGTGCTGTTCTAATCATACATTTATTAGCAGTGCTATTCTAATCATACATGTATTTCAGCAGTGCTATTGTAATCATGAATCTACCTCAGTAGTATCAACTAATTAGCTCATCATTAGCTCAACTAATGTTACTATCCTAGTCCTGTATAGCTCATATCTTTCAGCTAGAAAAACAGCCAGTTTGTGAAGAGGTAGTAGACTAATAGGTAGCCTTAAAAATTTACCTCAGCAGTGCTATTCTAATCAAAAAATTATCTCAGCAGTGCTATGCTAATCATGCATTTACCTAATGATAAATGTACCTCAGTATTGCTATTCTAATTTAAATTTACCTCAGCAGTGCAATTCTAGTGATATATTTACCTCAGCAGTGCATAGCATCACTTCACCACTGGTGGAGAAGTGTGGTGTGCAATATGTTGTAAACTGAATGGGCTATTGTTCGGAAAGCGAAAGCCTGTTTTTTCTGACATATATTTTTGGTTGCTATGTATTTTCAGTTGCCAAGTATTCTGTGCATTCCTACTTTTACGGTATGTTGTAATATTGTGCTGTCTGTGTTTCAGATCACTCAGGAGGCGGGAGAGTTTATGATTACGTTCCCGTACGGATACCACGCCGGCTTTAATCACGGATTTAACTGCGCCGAGTCCACCAACTTCGCCACGCGTCGGTGGATCGATTACGGAAAACAAGCCATACTGGTGAGATCATCAAAATCTGCTTAAATTGTAATGCTTCTGTTGGACATCTGATTATACCTTTACCTCAGCAGTGCTGTTCTAATCATAGATTTACCTCAGCTGTGCTGTTCTAATGATAAATTTACCTCAGCAGTGCTGTTCTAATCATAAATTTACCTCAACTGTGCTGTCCTAATGATACATTTACCTCAGCAGTGCTGTCCTAATGATCAATTTACCTCAGCAGTTCTATTCTAATGCTTAATTTACCCCAGCAGTGCTATTCTAATCATACATTTACCTAGAGATATTCTAACCATACATTTACCTTAGCATTGCTATTATTAACAAACATTTACCATAAAAATGTTCTAATGATAAATCTACCTTAGCAGTGATATTCTAATCATACATTTACCTCAGCAGTGCTATTCTAATCATAAATTTACCGCTGTGGTGCTGTTTTTATCCTACATTTACATCAGCAGTGCTATTCTAATCATTAGTTTAGCTGTGCTATTCTAGTCATAAAATTATAATAGCGTTGCCTTTTTAATGATGTTCTAATAATAAATCTACCTTAGCAGAGATATTCTTATCATACATTTACCTTAGCAGTGATATTCTAAGCATATATTTTACTCGCCAGTTCTATTTTAAAGATAAATTTACCTTATCCGTGCTATTCTAATAATACATTTATCTCAGCAGTGCTATTCCAATCATGGATTTACCTCAGCTGTGCTGTTCTTATCATACTTATCTAATTCTAACCTTAAATTCACCTTAGCAGTACATCATAAAAGGTTAATAATACCACTCACAGTGGACATAGACAAGCGTCTGTGGCAGAAATCCAAATTTCACGTCCACATTAAATATAGGGAACCTCGCCGACATGTGGCATAAGTCATGGGACACTGCACTGTATATTTGACATGCATACCTGTGAAAGCATAGTGATGCTTATGTCTGATATAGACCAATTAGTGTCCAAAATGTCAATTTAATTAATTTATAACTCAATTAGTCATCATATTAATTGATCTGTCAAATCTACTGACTGTTTGATCATGTGTCCGCAGTGTTCGTGTAGGAAGGACATGGTGAAGATCTCGATGGACGTGTTCGTGAGGAAGTATCAGCCAGAGCGTTATGATCTGTGGCTGGCAGGAAAAGACAACGCACCCATCGACCACTCAAAACCCACCCCCGAGGCAGCCGAGTTCATGGGGGGTAAAGCCGGGGAGTTCGGCCCCCAGGAGCCGGAGCTCCAGAGGAACGAGCAACATAAGAAAAGGTTCATTTTTTAATTAATGAACGTTTATTTATGATATATGTTCACACTTATTCTAAACACACTGAGATTGCAATCGTACCGTGTTTCACGAGTATCAATACTGTGTGTTCTGTATTCTGTAGCGGCGTGGCTAAGCAGCGAATCGGAACGAAGCGACACCGTGTGTGTTTAGAGGTTCCTGAGGACGTTCTTCCTCCTGATGAAGAGGTGGATTATGGGAAAAAGGGCCGACTATCTCAGCGGGCAGGACTCTGCAGAGAAGATACAGGTACTGGAGATTACAGTGCTGGTGATTCTGTATCTACTGTAACTGTAGATTAATTACAGAGCAGTACGGGTACAACAGATTACAGTGCTGGTGATTCTGTATCTACTGTAACTGTAGATTAATTACAGAGCAGTACGGGTACAACAGATTACAGTGCTGGTGATTCTGTATCTACTGTAACTGTAGATTAATTATATAACAGTACTGTAATGTAAAATTGTTTTATTTTATTGTTTCAGATTGTCGTCACCAGTCGTCTCTGAAAACTCCAGATGGCAGTAAGTGCGCTGTGTTGGGGAACCGAGCAAAAAGCATAAGTTGCATTAAATCAGACAGTGCTGTGCTAAGCTCCGCCCCCTCTTCAGTCTGTTCTCAGGCTCTCAGGAAGAACCCCCTCTCCATCGCAGCGGTGCCCACCGCCCTGCACTGCATCTCTGCCCTGCCCTGGACCTCCTCCAAGCCAGGGGTGGCCAGCCTGCTGTTCCACAGGACGCTGAGCCCCTCCGACGCTCTGCAGGTCCACAGCTACGCCGCCAAGATGACCGTCTGTACGCCTCAGACCCCCAGAGTAGAGGACCTGAAACGCGAGCCGGAACCAGACACCGGACCGGACCACCTCAAACCCGGCGTAGAGACACAAACACCAGACCTGGACCAGGTCAGTAATAGAGCTGCTGCATGAGTAGCAGGTTCCCCATTAGATCATGTCCAGTATAGGGCAAATATAATATGGTATAAGGTAGTATAGAATAGTATGCTGAAGAATGATGTAATATACGGTAGTATAGCATAGTACAGTATAGTATAGATAAGTATAGGGAAGTTGTAAAAAGAATAGGACAGTAAAGTATAGCTTGGGGTATAATAATATAAGGTAGTATATGTTAATATAAGGGAATATAGAATAGCATAGAGTAGTATAGATGAGTATATGGTAGAATAGGGAAGTTGTAAATTGAATATGATAATATAAGGTAGCATGAAGTAGTGTTGGGGAGTATAGGATAGTATAGGATGTGTAGGATAGTAAAAGGTTATAAATAAATTTCACCCTATAGGAATTAGAGGGTGATATAGAGGTGTATAGGAGGGTCTAGGGTAGTATAGGATAGTATAGTGTAGTATAGGAGAGCACAGTATAGTTTAGATGAGTATTGGAAAGTACTAAAGGGAATAGGATAGTATAGGATAGCTAGGGGGGGGTACAGGAGGTAGTATATGTTAGTATAAGGGAATATAAGATAGCTTAGGGTAGTATAGAGTGATGTAGGACAGAATAGAGTACTATAAATGAGTACATAGTAGTCTAGGGGAGTAGTAAATTGAAAAGGATATTATAAGGTAGCATGGAGTAGTGGTGTATATAATTGTATAGGGCAGTATAGAATAGCATAGTGTAGTATGGGGAGTGCGGAGTATTGTATAGTATATAAGCGTGTATATGTTAGTATACAGGAGTATAGGATACTGTAGAGGAATAATATAGGGTATTATGAGGAGTATAGTATAGGGTAGTATGGGGGAGTTAAGTAAGGTTTTGTATAGTTGGTATAGGGTGATGTAGGATGGCATATACGATAGATAGTGTAGTTTAGTAAGCTATAGATGAGTATAGGGTGGCATGAAGGAGTATGAGGTACAATATGGTAGTATATGGGAGTTAAGTGCTTCATAGGTAGTAAAGGATAGTATATGGTGGTGTAGGGTGTTATGGATAGTATATGGGAGTATAGGGGAGCATTGGATAGCATATGGTAGTGTAGGAGATTATGGATCATATAGGATGTTATAGGGAATATAGGATAGCATAATAGCATAATGTAGTTGAGGATAGTATAGATGTGTATAGAATAGTATGGGGGAGTATTAAGGTAGTATAGTATAGTATAGTATAGTTTTTCTTAGCTTGTCTTTTGTCCATTCAAGGTTATTTTATGCACTTCTTTCTAATCTGCCAAAACCAACTTTTTAACAATTTTAATGTGATTTTATTTCCAGTTGGAGATTAGCAGCGCTGATAAGGAGAACCTGAGTATGAAGAGGAAGCTGCAGCCCGTCAGTACCGTCCTCCCGCTGCACCCTCTGCTAAAAGAAAGCTCCAGTGATGAAGGTGAGAACTCATCTCCATCACCATCTATTGCGGTGTGGTGCCGGTGCCTGTCTTCCTCCCTCAGTAACCTGTATCTCTGTGTGTATTTCTGTGTGTTTAGAGCTACAGGAGGAGCATGAGGAACTGCTGGAGCTGGAGGAGGTGGAGGAGGAGCTCGAGGAGCTAGAGGAGGTGGATGAGGTGGGAGTGGACTCTCAGGAGTCGGACCCCTGGGCTCGGCTGCTGGCCCCGGTTTGGCAGGACAGGCCGCGGAGCTTCAAGGCTGAGAGGGATTTTAACCGGCGGATGGGTCTGCAGCCCCCGTACTGCGCCGTGTGCAGCCTGTTCCATACATACGAACCGGTATGAATTAATCCCACCTCACCTTAATCCACCACTCCACCACCACGGTCAGCTACTGGACTGTTGATCATGCATTTCTGCGTTTGTGTATTTGTGCACAGAGTGAGCTGGTCAGTCTGACGCAGGGCAGCGCAGCGTCTGAGGAGCAGCTGAAGACGAAGCCGTTAATCCCGGAGATGTGCTTCACCACCAGCTCAGAGGGGTCGCTCTCCACCCCGCACCTGGAGCCAGACGGAACCAGCCGGCTGGTCAGCTGCTCCAAATGCAGCGTTCGTGTTCACACCAGTGAGTGTAGACCTTGTACACCTTACGATGTAGGGTACGCGTCTATGATGTAGGGTATGCGTCTTACGATGTAGGGTACGCATCTTAAGGTGTGGGGTACGTGTCTTACGATGTAGGGTTCATGTCTACGATGTAGTGTTGGCATCTACAATGTTGGATACACGTCGACAATGTTGGATACACGTCGACGATGTAGGGTACACACCTTACGATGTAGGGTACGCATCTATGATGTAGGGAATATGTCTTACGATGTTGGGTACACGTCTTACGATGTAGGGTACGCGTCTTGCGATGTAGGGTACGTGTCTTGCGATGTAGGGTACGCGTCTACAAGGTAGGATACGCTGCTACAATGTAGGGTACATGTGTATAGTGTATGGTACATTTAGGTTCTACAATGTAGGGTACGTGTCTATGATGTAGGGTACCCATTTTACGATGTTGGGTACGCATCTTACGATGTAGGGTGTATGTCTTACGATGTAGGGTACGCGACTGTTATGTAGGGTACACGTCTAAATTGGGGGGTAGCTGCTACAATGTAGGGTACATTTAGGTTCTACAATGTAGGGTACACGTCTATGATGTAGGGTACACATTTTATGATGTAGGGTACACATTTTACAGTGTAGGGTACGCATCTTACGATGAAGGGTATGCGTCTTTAATGTGGGGTAAGCTGCTACAATGTAGGGTACGCATCTTAAGGTAGAGTATGCGTCTTACTATGTTGGGTACATTCCTTACGAGGTAGGGTAAGCTGCTACAATGTATGGTACCTGTGTGCAGTGTAGGGTACATTTAGGGTCTACAATGTAGGGTACGCACCTTTTGATGTAGGGTACACATCTACACTTTTGCAGGATTTTTGCAGGATTCACGTCTACTTTGTAGTGTGCATGTTATCGATGTAGTATTTGCTTTTACAATGTAGGGTTTGCATCTACAATTTAGGGTTCGCGTTTGCAATGTACTGTTTGCATCTTACGATAGTGTTTGCATCTACAATGTAGCATTTGTGTATACGATAAAGGGTACACGTCTACAATGAACGGTATGCTTTTACAATGTAGTATTCGCGTCTACGATGTTGTGTTCATGTCTATGATGTAGGATCTGTGGCTAAAATGTCGGTTACGTGTCTGTGGCGGACGTTACGCGAGTTTGACGCAACTTTATTTCACTAATGCTTGTTTTGTCTGTTCTCAGGTTGTTACGGGGTGCCCAGGGACACCAACTTAGAAGGTTGGCGGTGTGCACGCTGTGAGGCTAACGCTATTACTCAGGTGAGCTATAATCAGATTTTGTTTTTGGGCTGCAAGGAACTCCAGCTCATTTACGGGAACAATAACGTTATTTTATTTACTATTCGTTGCCAAGATAGCAATGAACGTCTGACTGTTGGCCTCTGTCTAGGTTTTATTCAGTCAGTGGAGCTCCTGTGTTTTCTGTTACCAAGATAAACAAGATAAAACTCCAGAAATGTACCTGAACACACCTCATTTCCAGAACACCACGCCCATCAGTGTAGATATATTCAGAAGCTCTGCTGCTGTTTAAACCAGACAGGATCATTTTAGAGGAAATAAGAAGCGTTTCTAGTCTCTGTTATTAGAGAGCGTTTTTCCGGCGCTGTAGACTGGCGGGTCAGTTGGCAGTGCCAGCCTGGCAGCACTGAGCTTTAGAAACCAGCGGGAAGAAACTCAACAGCCGGAGAAATTTAAGGAAAGAACGTAGCAGCAGAAATCTGTGTGTGTGTGTTCTATATGTAAACACTGTGTAAACAGGGCAGAAGAAACTGAGAGTACTGGGTGGGGTGGTGTTTAGAAATATACCTTTTATACGTAGTGAAATATATGTACTAGTTCATCTAAAAAAATTACAATATCATCGAAAAGTTACTATATTACAGTAATAATTCAGTTCAAAATGTGAAACTCAAATATTATATAGATGTATTAAACACAGAGTGATCTATTTTAAGAGTTTATTTATTTTATATATTTTATGATTATGAAGCTTACAGACAATAAAAACTCAAAAATCAGTGTCTCAGAAAATTAGAATATTAGAATATTATATAATAAGACCAATTGGTACTTTTGGCTGTAGTGTTGGCAGTGTGCCAAGTCCTGCTGGAAAATGAAATCCTCATCTCCATAAACCTGATCATCACTGATTGGTGGAAACTTCACACTAGACCTCGAGCAGTTTGGACTGTGTGTCTCTCCACTCTTCCTCCAGACTCTGATCCCTTCATTTCCTTTAAATTAAATGTAAAATTCAGTTAAAAAATCAGTAAAACTCAGTGTAGTTTTGTTTTCCCACACTTTTATGGAGATGTGGATTTCATTTTCCAGCAGGACTTGGCACACTGCCCACAAACTGCCAAAAGTACCAATTGATCTTATATAATATTCAAATTGTCTGATAAACCTATTTTGGTTTTTTTTTATTGGCTGTAAGCTTCATAATCATCAACGATAAAATAAATAAATGCTTAATGTGTTTAATACATCTATATTATATAAGAGTTTCACATTTTCAACTGAATTAATGAAATAAAGCAACTTATCAATGATATTCTGATTATTTGAGATTCACTTATTATTTATTTTATTTATGTTTATATCTTATTCTAAAGTTGCTTAAGATTTGGTATATAAAGAGAGAGAGAGAGACAGTGTTGTTTTTATCGTATTTTACCACTAGAGCGCACCATTACACCAGGATATGATTATTGAATCTGTTCACAGTCCTTTAGAATTTAGGAGGAATTCGTGTTCAAGATGTCCTTGTCTAAATAAACAACGAAATATAATTTACTAGCAGAAAATATAGTGGAGTAAAACAGTAGGCCCAGGAGTAATAGGGCAGAAATACTAATAATATATGCTTATGTGTAGTAAGTGAGGGTTTGCTCTTGGGTTTTTTGGGCTCATTCTGTTGAAAGAAACTATATTACTGTTGTTTTCCTTCTCTTTGCAGGATTGCTGTTTATGTTTTTTAAGAGGAGGAGCCCTGCAGAGAACCAGCGATAATCAGTGAGTAAAACACACACACACACACACACACACATTGTAAATGAAGTCCTGATGCCGATACGATATGATTGTAATATTAAGAGCAATTTCCGTCACTGATATAATGGTAATTTGACTGCATAATAATATAATTACATAGTTGTAAAGAGTAATGAACATTTAATTAGTACAGTGTTTTTTTTTGTTTGTTTTTAAAGTCAGCTTTCTGGCCAATTACATTAAAGTGTATTTCTCTCCAACAAAAACATAATGGGACTAGGGGTGGGCGATATGGCTCTCAAAAAATATCACGATATTTCAGGGTATTTTTGCGATAACGATATACTTGGCGATATAGGAAAACAGAAAAATTATTTATTGATTTCAAGAATATAGTATAACAGTATAATCATAAGCCTTCAGCCGCTCTGCTCCCCAACTCTGGAACTCTTTACCACCTCATATC
Organism: Astyanax mexicanus; assembly: GCF_023375975.1. Classification (NCBI taxonomy): domain Eukaryota; kingdom Metazoa; phylum Chordata; class Actinopteri; order Characiformes; family Acestrorhamphidae; genus Astyanax; species Astyanax mexicanus. The sequence goes on along the minus strand of NC_064411.1, from coordinate 56,152,679 downwards.
AGACAAATTAACTCACTCTCACAATTCAAATCCACACTCGAACTCGCCTTTAAACTTGCCTATTCCATTGTTTTATCTTTTTTACCTGTTTTTAATGTTGTGTATTTTGTGTGTTTTATTTAATGCTTATTTTGCACTTTGTAAGGTGTCCTTGAGTGACAGAAAGGCGCCTGAAATAAAATGTATTATTATTATTATTATTCTTATTATGATTATTATTATAATGTGGCAAAATAATATAGCATAAAATAATAAAAGAATATTTAGTGCATGCATATAAACTGCAAACTAAAACAATTCTGCAAAAAATACACTTAGCTTCACAGTAAATAGATTACTTTCAGAACAGAACATCCCTATTATCACGATATGGATTTTTAATATCATGCTATTTCTGTGTCACGATGTATTGTATATGATATAATATTGCCCACCCCTAAATGGGACATAGTTAACGTGCACAAGTCTGTATATCGAATGATTGAATTGATAATGTAATTATAGTGAGAAGTCTAGACATGGGAAAGACAAAAAAGCAAATACAAAACTTCAAATACAATACTGTTTTTACAGTATAATTTTGGTCACAAAGTATTTGATTTGTCCCACGTAGCTTGTTTTAACACTGTAAACACACAGACTACAGTCCGATATAGTCACCTCTGAATGGAGAAAGAGCTAGCGCTTAGCATGGTTAGTGGCTAATGCTAATGCTGCTCCAGCAGTGCTAGCCAGGGTTAGTTAGCAGCAGGCTACAGGCTGATAATACTCACTTCTAAACGACGAAAGAGCTAATGCTTAGTGCTTAGCACAATAAGCTGCTAATACTAATGCACAAGTCTGTATATCGAATGATTGAATTGATAATGTAATTATAGTGAGAAGTCTAGACATGGGAAAGACAAAAAAGCAAATACAAAACTTCAAATACAATACTGTTTTTACAGTATAATTTTGGTCACAAAGTATTTGATTCAGTTATCTTTTTTTGTATTGTAATTGTATTGTATTATTTATATTATTACCAACATCAATATGCTACTTAGATTCACAGTTAGGTGTTAGTCACAGTTGCTATTTAAATAAACAGATATGTATAAATATGTGTGTGTGTGTGTGTGTGTGTGTGTGTGTGTGTGTGTAGGTGGGTACATGTAATGTGTGCAGTAGCAGTTTTGGAGGTGAGGTTTGTGAACATCGCTGATCGAAGACCAGTTGATCTCAATGGGATTCCACTGCCCAGATTCAAACTGGTGAGTCTCAGAATACTAAAGTCAAATAAACACAATGAGAGTGTCTACCTGTAATTAACTCTATATAACATTAGAATACTAAACCCTAATGAACATATAGAATAAAGTCAGTGATCAGTGAGATTAGAGTGTCTACCTGTAAAACTAACTAACTCTATATAACATTAGAAAACTAAACCCAAATAAAGATTAATAAAGTCAGTGATCAGTGAGACTGTCTACCTGTAATTACCTCTATATAACATTAGAATACTAAACTCAAATAAACACAATGAGAGTGTCTACCTGTAATTAACTCTATATAACATTAGAATACTAAACCCTAATGAACATATAGAATAAAGTCAGTGATCCGTGAGAATGTCTACCTGTAATTAACTCTATATAACATTAGAATACTAAACCCTAATGAACATATAGAATAAAGTCAGTGATCAGTGAGATTAGAGTGTCTACCTGTAATTAACTCTATATAACATTAGAATACTAAACCTTAATGAACATATAGAATAAAGTCAGTGATCCGTGAGAATGTCTACCTGTAATTAACTCTATATAACATTAGAATACTAAACCCTAATGAACATATAGAATAAAGTCAGTGATCAGTGAGATTAGAGTGTCTACCTGTAATTAACTCTATATAACATTAGAATATTAAACCCTAATGAACATATAGAATAAAGTCAGTGATCAGTGAGAGTGTCTACCTGTAATTAACTCTATATAACATTAGAATACTAAACCCTAATGAACATATTGAATAAAGTCAGTGATCCGTAAGAATGTCTACCTGTAATTAACTCTATATAACATTAGAATACTAAACCCTAATGAACATATTGAATAAAGTCAGTGATCAGTGAGATTAGAGTGTCTACCTGTAAAACTAACTAACTCTATATAACATTAGAATACTAAACCCAAATAAAGATTAATAAAGTCAGTGATCAGTGAGAGTGTCTACCTGTAATTAACTCTATATAACATTAGAATATTAAACCCTAATGAACATATAGAATAAAGTCAGTGTTCAGTGAGTGTCTACCTGTAATTACCTCTATATAACATTAGAATGCTAAACCCAAATAAACATAAAGAATAAAGTCAGTGTTCAGTGATATTAGTGTATCTACCTGTAATTAACTCTATATAACTCTATATAATCTGTATAGATATATAGATGAACGTATTTCTCTCTCTCTGTATATATGTAGAAGTGTCAGTACTGCAGGAAGAGGATGAAGAAGGCGTCGGGATGCTGTGTTCAGTGTTCGTACGGACGGTGCTCGTCTTCGTTTCACGCTACTTGTGCTCAGGCTGCAGGTGTGCACATGCACCCGGACGACTGGCCCTTCTCCGTCTTCTTCACCTGCTGGAGACACAAAGGAGGGACACACGCTGAGGTACGGACAAGATAACACTGATCCACCTGCCTGCTCACCTGAGATCCCAACACCTGGACATTTATATCATTGTAACTTTCTGTAATTTACGCACTATAAGGCGCACTGGATTGTGAGGCGCATTATGTGACACTAGTAAGGAACAGGAGTGCCGCCATGTTTTCCTTCTAATTCAGCCTGTAAAGCTAAGCTAATTAAACAAAACTGTAATTCTTAAGAAAAACACCATTTTATTTTAAAGTTAAACGAGATTTCTCTCCTGAAAACTGTTTATTTGGGTGAGTAAAGTTCTTCAGTTTATTTACAGTAAGCTTAGATTTCCAAATTTCTCCAGCACTAAAGCTGGAGCATTAGCATGCCACCTAATTGCGTTAGACTGAGGACTATAAGCCAGGGTGATATCAGCTAGCGGTTTGTCCCACGTAGCTTGTTTTAACACTGTAAACACACAGACTACAGTCCGATATAGTCACCTCTGAATGGAGAAAGAGCTAGCGCTTAGCATGGTTAGTGGCTAATGCTAATGCTGCTCCAGCAGTGCTAGCCAGGGTTAGTTAGCAGCAGGCTACAGGCTGATAATACTCACTTCTAAACGACGAAAGAGCTAATGCTAAGCTGCTAATACTAATGCTAATGCTGCTCCAACCTTAGTGCTGTAGAAACTTCACTGAAACTCTTGTATAAAGCTGTACTTAAGTGGAGTGGATTTACTGCTCCTTAATACCTGACTGATAAAATTCATACATAAGTCAATTTCTGGTAACATTAAAGGATTTTTAAGGATTTTAAATGCACCTTATAGTGCATAAAAATATGTTGACGCACTCAGCTGGACTTTCTTTCTTTTGCTTTAGAACAGGGGTGTCCAAACTACGGAGGTATTTTAGAAATAGAATGAAAGTTGGCCCGCTGTTAAGCAGGTTTTTATAATGTGAGGTTTAAAGTTTGAACGCTAGATGTCAGAAACGGACCCAAGAGTCTAAAAGCGGAGAGGGTGCGCATTTCTAGTGCAGAAAAACGGGCCAAAGAGTCTAAAAGCAGAGAGAGTGCGCATTTCTAGCGCAGAAAAACGGGCCAAAGAGTCTAAAAGCAGAGAGAGTGCGCATTTCTAGCGCAGAAAAACGGGCCAAAGAGTCTAAAAGCAGAGAGAGTGCGCATTTCTAGCGCAGAAAAACGGGCCAAAGAGTCTAAAAGCAGAGAGAGTGCGCATTTCTAGCGCAGAAAAACGGGCCAAAGAGTCTAAAAGCAGAGAGAGTGCGCATTTCTAGCGCAGAAAAACGGGGCAAAAGAGGCTAAAAGCAGAGAGAGTGCGCATTTCTAGCGCAGAAAAATGGGGCAAAAGAGTCTAAAAGCAGAGAGAGTGCGCATTTCTAGCGCAAAAAAACGGGGCAAAGAGTCTAAAAGCGGAGAGAGTGCGCATTTCTAGCGCAGAAAAACGGCCAAAGAGTCTAAAAGCGGAGAGGGTGCGCATTTCTAGTGCAGAAAAACGGCCAAAGAGTCTAAAAGCGGAGAGAGTGCGCATTTCTAGCGCAAAAAATGGGGCAAAGAGTCTAAAAGCGGAGAGAGTGCGCATTTCTAGCGCAGAAAAACGGCCAAAGAGTCTAAAAGCGGAGAGGGTGCGCATTTCTAGTGCAGAAAAACGGGCCAAAGAGTCTAAAAGCAGAGAGAGTGCACATTTCTAGCGCAGAAAAACGGGACAAAAGAGGCTAAAAGCAGAGAGAGTGCGCATTTCTAGCGCAGAAAAACGGGGTAAAAGAGTCTAAAAGCAGAGAGAGTGCGCATTTCTAGTGCGCGAAAAACGGCCAAAGAGTCTAAAAGCGGAGAGAGTGCGCATTTCTAGTGCGCGAAAAACGGCCAAAGAGTCTAAAAGCGGAGAGAGTGCACATTTCTAGCGCAGAAAAATGGGGCAAAAGAGTCTAAAAGCGGAGAGGGTGCGCATTTCTAGCGCAGAAAAACGGGGCAAAGAGTCTAAAAGCGGAGAGAGTGCGCATTTCTAGTGCGCGAAAAACGGCCAAAGAGTCTAAAAGCGGAGAGAGTGCATTTCTAGCGCAGAAAAATGGGGCAAAAGAGTCTAAAAGCAGAGAGAGTGCGCATTTCTAGCACAGAAAAACGGGCCAAAGAGTCTAAAAGCGGAGAGGGTGCACATTTCTAGCGCAGAAAAATGGGGCAAAAGAGTCTAAAAGCAGAGAGGGTGCGCATTTCTAGCGCAGAAAAATGGGGCAAAAGAGTCTAAAAGCAGAGAGGGTGCGCATTTCTAGCGCAGAAAAACGGCCAAAGAGTCTAAAAGCGGAGAGGAGTCTAAAAGCGGAGAGAGTGCGCATTTCTAGCGCAGAAAAACAGGCCAAAGAGTCTAAAAGCGGAGAGAGTGCACATTTCTAGAGCAGAAAAATGGGGTAAAAGAGTCTAAAAGCAGAGAGAGTGCGCATTTCTAGCGCAGAAAAACGGGGCAAAGAGTCTTAAAGCGGAGAGAGTGCGCATTTCTAGCGCAGAAAAAACGGGGCAAAAGAGGCTAAAAGCAGAGAGAGTGCGCATTTCTAGCGCAGAAAAATGGGGCAAAAGAGTCTAAAAGCAGAGAGAGTGCGCATTTCTAGTGCGCGAAAAACGGCCAAAGAGTCTAAAAGCAGAGAGAGTGTGCGCATTTCTAGCGCAGAAAAACAGCCAAAGAGTCTAAAAGCAGAGAGAGTGTGCATTTCTAGCGCAGAAAAACGGGCCAAAGACTCTAAAAGCAGAGAGAGTGCGCGTTTCTAGCGCAGAATAACGGGGCAAAAGAGGCTAAAAGCAGAGAGAGTGCGCATTTCTAGCGCAGAAAAACGGGGCAAAAGAGTCTAAAAGCAGAGAGGGTGCGCATTTCTAGCGCAGAAAAACGGCCAAAGAGTCTAAAAGCGGAGAGGAGTCTAAAAGCGGAGAGAGTGCGCATTTCTAGCGCAGAAAAACAGGCCAAAGAGTCTAAAAGCGGAGAGAGTGCGCATTTCTAGCGCAGAAAAAAACGGGCCAAAGAGTCTAAAAGCGGAGAGGGTGCGCATTTTTCTAGCGCAGAAAAACGGTGCAAAGAGTCTAAAAGCGGAGAGAGTGCGCATTTCTAGTGCAGAAAAATGGGGCAAAAGAGTCTAAAAGCAGAGAGGGTGCGCATTTCTAGTGCGCGAAAAACGGCCAAAGAGTCTAAAAGCAGAGAGAGTGTGCGCATTTCTAGCGCAGAAAAACAGCCAAAGAGTCTAAAAGCAGAGAGAGTGTGCATTTCTAGCGCAGAAAAACGGGCCAAAGACTCTAAAAGCAGAGAGAGTGCGCATTTCTAGCGCAGAAAAACGGGGCAAAAGAGGCTAAAAGCAGAGAGAGTGCGCATTTCTAGCACAGAAAAACGGGCCAAAGAGTCTAAAAGTTGCCGTAATTAAGGAGTTTAATATTAAGAGACATCATGAAATGAAACATCAATTTGAAAAATCTTAGTTTACACAACACTGTCAAAGATAAAGATAGTAAGTCAAGTAAAATGGTGTGTAAATGAAATAATCAGGAAAATGTATTATTTAAAGTGGTATATTTCATTATTTGTTTTATTACAGAGTCTGTGGTCCGTGACTTCAAATATATTTCTCCTTCTGGCCCCCAACAAAAAAAGTTTGGACACCCCTGCTGTAAAATGTATAATCATTGAAACACTGTTAAATAGTAAATGTGCGTTGATGTTTTCCATTGCCAACACTGACCAATCGTTACAGCCCTGAGGTCCAGTAATATGGGAGTGTGGAATATGTGAGCTGAGTCATCAGACACTCAGCTTTTCTGGGCAGTAATGATGTAATGATGTCCTTCAGTGGTGGAAAACATAATAATAATGCTAAGCGCTGAAGATGACCACAGGTCTAGCTTTGGGTTTATCTGTGGAGGAGTGCTGAGACTGAGCGTCTGTGTGACTACCGTATTTATCGGGCTATAAGCTGCACTTAAAATCCTTTAAATTTCCCAAAAATCATCAGTGTGCCTTATAATCCGGTGCTCCTTATGTATGAATTTTACCAGTCAGCTATTAAGGAGCAGTAAAGCCAATCCGAACACTAAAGTACAGAGTTTGTTATAAAGGTGAGTTTTCAGTGTTTAAGTTTCTCCAGCACTAAGGCTGGAGCAGGAGCATTATCAGACTGTAGTCTTCGTGTTTTATTGTATTAAAACAAGCTAAGTAGGGCGAACTGCTAGCTGATAGCACTTACTAGCGGGTTGCTAGAACACTCTAGACTAGTGGTTTGTAGCTAATGCTAATGCTAATACAGCTAATGCTGCTGCACCCAGCCTTAGTGCTGGAGAAACTTCACTGAAAACTCACCCTTACATAACAAATACTGGAAATCTAAGCGTATTGTAAATAAACGTAAATGCGTTACTCACCCAAATAAACAGTTTTCAGGAGAGAAATCTGTGTAGAATAACATCCAGCACTCGTTTAACTTTAAAATAAAATGTTTTTTTTTAAGAATTACAGTTTTGTTTACTTAGGCCCCTCCCCCAGGTTCCCCCAATTAGAAGGGAAACATAGCGACACCCTTGCTCACAATGTAGGCATCCTTACTAGTGTTGCTTAATGCATCAATATCGACCAATCATTCATTACAGCTCTGAACTTCAGTTTTAATAGTGTTTAAAAGCCTTTAAATTGGTGTAATAATGTTATTCTTTAATTAGTGTGTAGCCAATTCATTAGGAACGCTGTGTGACAGGAGCTTTCTAATATTATTGGAATTATCAGATCAATACAAATATATTTATGAGGTCTGTTTTCTCATTTTTCCACCACTGAAACCCTTTTCGCCGCTGTTGTCCATTTTTCCGTCTACTTATGCTCACTTTCTGCTATTCTCACTATCGTTTTTCATCTTGTTTGACAGTTTTCATCACATTTGGGACTGAATTTTTGTTTTTTTCAGATGATTAGTCTTAATTTAGATAACACATTAGTGCCCATTCCACCATTAAAGAAATTGCACATTAAATTTACATATAGCGTATCGGCTTTTTTAAAATAAGGATGACTGTTTCTGATGCGTTTCCTGTCTCTGTCCTCCTCACAGCGGAACACGGCGTCTCTGCAGGGTCTGGACGAGGGACAGAGGGTCATCTGTAAACACAAAAACGGCCGGTACTACCAGTGCGAGGTGGCCGAGCTCACCAAGGCCACCTTCTACGAGGTTGTGTTCGACGACGGCTCCTTCAGCGACAACCTCTTCCCAGAAGACATCGTGGTACGCTTCTGTAATTATTCAAGGGTTTCTGTCATTTTACAGTAGCCACATTAGTGCCCATTCCATCAGTAGAAAGATAAAACACATAAAATTTGCAAATAGCATATCAGCTTTTTAATAAAACTACATTTGGGACTGAATTTCTGGCTTTTCCAATGATTAGACTTAATTCAGAAGGAACCTGTCTAGATAACACATTAGTGCCCATTCCACCATTGGAGAAATTACGCACAAAACATACAAATAGCGTACCGGCTAATAAATTGAAAATAAGCATGACCACTTGGCTGTTTGCTTAGCTTAGCCGCCCATATAAACAAATTAGTGCCCATTCCATCAGTAGAGACCTACTGTCGTCAATAGCATATCGGCTTGTCATTAAAACAGCTTATTGTATGGATATTTCACTAGCTTAGCTTCCCAGCTAAACAAATTGGTGCCCATTCCACCAGTAGAAAGATTACCAATAAAACTTGGTTTATTTAAAATATGGATGACCACATGGCTATTTCCTTAGCTTAGCTACACAGATAAACAAATAGGTGCCCTTTCCACCAGTAGAAAACATATTAGCTGAATTTTACAGTAGTCACATTAGTGCCCATTCCACCAATAGATAGCTTACACATAAAACTTACAAATAGCATTTCAGTTATTTCATAAAACTGTCGCATGGTTATTTTATTAGCCTTCCAGCTAACAAATTAGTGCCCTTTCCACCAGTAGAGAACTCACAAATAGCATATTAGCTTTTCATTAAAACAGCTTATCGTTCAGATATTTCATTAGCTTAGCTTCCCAGCTAACAAATTACTGCCCATTCAACCAGTAAAAAGATTACACAAAACCAGCTTTCTAATAAAACTTAAAAATTTGGGACTGAATTTATAGCTTTTCTAATAATTAGTCTTAATTCAGAAGAAACCTATCTAGATAACACATTAGTGCCCATTCCACCATTAGAGAAATTACACATAAAACATACAAATAGCTTATCTGCTTTTTTATTAAACTGGCTAGCCATTTAGCTAATTATAGTGAAAAATGGTTAGAATTAGCATCTTACATTAGATTAAAGCTGTCTAGCTAACAAACTAGTGCCCATTCAACCAGTAGATCAATTACACATACAACTTACCAGTATTAGCTATTTCCTTAGCATAGTTTCCCAGCTAAACAAATTAGTGCCCATTCCACCAGTAGAGAACTCACAAATAGCTTATCTGTTCTTATTTAAACCAGCTAGCCATATGGCTATTTATTTTTAAAAAATGTTATAATTAGCTTCTTGCTTTAGAATAAAACTATATAATCTATAGGAACAAACACATTTTTGCTTATCTTTCCAGCTAAACAAATTAGTGCCCATTCCATCACTAAAGCATATCAAATAGCATATCAACTTTTTATTAAAACAGATTATTGTTTGGATATTTCATTAGCTTAGCTTCCCAGCTAAACTAATTAGTGCCCATTCCACCAGTAGACAACTCACAAAAAGCATATCAGCTGAAATTTACAGCAGTCCAATTAGTGCTCATTCCACCAGTAGACCAATTACACATACAACTTACCAGTAGTAGTTTTTTATTAAAACAGATTATCAAATGGCTTAGTTTCCCAGCTAAACAAATTAGTGCCCATTCTACCAGTAGAGAACTCACAAATAGCATATCTGTTCTTATTTAAACCAGCTAGCCATATGGCTATTTATTGTAAAAAAAAAAATGGTTACAATTAGCTTCTTACTTTAGAATAAAACTATCTATAGGAACAAACAATTTTTGCATATCTTTCCAGCTAACAAATTAGTTCCCATTCCATCACTAAAACATATCAAACAGCATATCAGCTTTTTATTAAAACAGCTTGTTTGGATATTTCATTAGCTTAGCTTCCCAGCTAAACTAATTAGAGCCCATTCCACCAGGAGAGAACGCTCAAAAAGCATATCAGCTGAAATTTACAGCAGTCCAATTAGTGCCCATTCCACCAGTAGAAAGATTACAAACAACTTAAAAATTTCATATCAGCTTTTCATTAAAACGGCTTGTCGAATGGGCATTTTGTTTCTTTAGCTTACCAGCTAAACCATTCCGTTGGTAGAGAATTAAAACAGCTACAATTGGTGTCTAACTTTAGAAGAATACCATCTATAGTAGCAAACATAAAGTGTAAAAAAGTACCCATTCCACTTACAAATAATATATTACCTTTTTATTAAAACTGCTTGTAGTATTGGTATTTTATTACCTTAGCTTTCCAGCTAACAAATTAGTGCCCATTCCACCAGTAGAGAACTATCAAATAGCATATCTGCTTTTTATTCAATTGGCTAACTGTATGGCTATTTATGGTGAAAAATGTCTGAAATTAACATCTTTTATTTTGGGAAAAGACTATCTAGCCAACACATTAGTGCCCATTCCAGAAATAGAAAGATAAAACTTACAAATAGCATATCAGCTTTCCAGCTAAGCAAATTAGTGCCCATTCCACCAGTAGAGAACTCACAAAAAGCATATCTGTTCTTATTTAAACCAGCTTTAGAATAAAACTATCTATGGGAACAAACAATTTTTGCTTATCTTTCCAGCTAAGCAAATTAGTGCCCATTCCACCAGTAGATAACTTAAAATGTACTGCTGTATGCCCTTCTAAAAACCTATCATTGTTGAGCATAGAGAGTATAGAGAGACTCCGCCCACATAGGTGATGATGACAGGATGTAGTAAAGTTGTTTACTGTGGTCAATCACTAAACTACAGTGTGAATAAATGTAATAAATGTACAGCAGACAATGTAACAAGCATTTTAACCTTGATCCAGATTTTCAGGTGTAAAAACGCATCCTAAAAGCTCTTACTCCACCCAGTCTGGTAGTAATGGTGTATCATTAGCTCTCTCATGTCGCTGGCATTACTCCACTGACCCATGTAACCTCAGAAGTACCTGCGTTTTGCTCCTGGCACCAGAATTCCCAAACGTCATGTGTCCGTCCACATTATGAACACCTGAGAAGTCACATGTTTCCAGCGCAGAGCGACTGGTGGCATCGTCTTCAGCTCTGTGGTCGGAACAGCAGCCAAGCTCTTGATTCTCCACGCTTGTAGATGATTAATGAAGGAAAAAGTAAACTGCTCTTCTGATCCTTTAAGCAGCCATGAGAACAGAAAAGTCGAGAAACTGGATAAATTGATTTTTACTTTAAATAAGGCCTTAAAAAGCTTATGCAGTTGTTCTGTTTCAGGCCAAAGACGTAGATGTTTCAGGTGTGGTCTGATTACACACTGGGTATTGCCATAAGAGGGTGTAAAAAGAGCTTCCAACACTAATTTTAAAGAAGGATGGCTTTTGGAGGCAACTTTTGGGTAGTGAACCTCCTGGTGAGAGATCATTGCCTGCTAGAAATGCCTCTACGATGCACTAAAAGACTCAAAATCTTGTGGGTTTTGCCACAAGAGGGCAAAAAATAGCTTCCAACACTGCATTAAAAGAAGATTCGCATTTGGAGGCAAATTTTGGGTAGTGTACCTCCTGGTGAGAGATTGCACTCCGCTAGAAATGTCTCTATGATGCACTCGAAGACTCAAATTATTGTCGCTTTTGCCACAAAATGGCATAAACAAGCTTTTAACACTGCTCTAAAAGAGGGCTGGCTCTTGGAGGCAACTTTTGGGTAGTGTACCTCCTGGTGAGAAATTGCTGTCTGCTAGAAATGTCTCTATGATGCCCTCAAATACTCAAATTATTGTTGGTTTTGCCACAAAAAGGCGTAAAAGAGCTTCCAACACTGCACTAAAAGAAGATTCATTTTTGGACGCAAATTTTGGGTAGTGTACCTCCTGGTGAGACATTGTTAACTGCTAGAAATGCCTCTACAGTGCATTCAAAGACTCAAATTATTGTTGTTTTTGCCACAAAATGGCATTAAAAAAAGCTTTCAACACTGCCTTAAATAGAAGATTTGCTTTTGGAGGCAAGTTTTGGGTAGTGTACCTCCTGGTGAGAGATTGTTAACTGCTATAAATGGTTCTAAGTGGTTGTTTTGTCCAGTTGCCCTCCATCTAGGCCAACCACCAGCCAGCCACCATCACTTGCCATCATGAACTGCTATGGACTGGTACCATATCGTCTTTAACACAAGATCCAGGTTCTCTTTGGGATCCAACGATGGTTGGATTTGAGTATGAAGGTCTTGTGGTGATCTCTTTAGTCTCTTGCCTTTGTTGTGGACTGAAGAGTTCGCAGTGTAAACTGCAGATAATAGTGATGATCTGGTTAGCATTGCCTACGACAGTCAGTCACCCCTAGTAGTGATAAGAGGAACACACTACTTATAGTTCAGAGTGTAGAGCTACAGGATCTACAGGTCCAGCTGTAGCAACATCTGTGGGTAAATGTGCTGCAGGATCCATACGGAACCTGTAGAACCTTCTCCATACCCAACCGACTCAATCTAATTTTATATCCAGGATAGAGAAACCAATCAGGTCTAAACTAGAGCCTCCTTTCAGTTGGACCAAATGAACAGTTTTCCTCATCCTTTCACATTAATAAAATATATATTTTTTTCTTTATTCCTCATAGAACAGAGATTGTTTAAAGCTGGGTCCGCCTGCAGAGGGCGATGTGGTGCAGGTACGCTGGACAGACGGACTGATCTATGGCGGGAAGTTTGTCGCTTCTCACGTCATTCCCATGTATCTGGTGAGTAAAAAACACACATGCATATCGTATTTTTAATAATCTAGCCTTTTAATCTGGTGCATTATGTATGAATTCTACCAGTCGCATATTAAGGAGCAGTAAAGCCCCTTTACTGAAATACAGCATTATACAGCAGTTTCAGTTAGTTCTCCAGCGCCATGGTAATAATCAGATACGGTACATCTGCTCCTTTGCTGTCATTGATTGCAGTTTATGTTAGCTTATCTCAATTATTTCAAATATCTTAATTGTGAATGCAAACACTTTTTGCCATTTTAAAATGCTGTCCCTATTAAGCTAGCCTGGTGGTTGTGATGAATGACCTGGCTAAATTAGCGTAGCTAAACTTTTCTTTTTCTCCTAAACAGTTGCAGCTCAGCATCTGTCTTGTTGTCCTTCTGGTCTCTTAGTCTTCTCCATTTATCCATTTCACTGCCAGTTTTTACTCACGTTTTTTCATCTTTGAGCTTTTTTGATGAATGCTGAGTCTATTTAGGCTGTGTAACAACGTAGCTATGATTTGCTCGCCAGCTTCCATGGCTGAAGCACTGCTGTTCTGTTGTTTTTTTTTTTTTGCTTTTGCTTTTGCTTTTTAAACATGGCGACCTCAGGGGTGGAGTTAGGCCACACCCAGACATATTTCTGTGACGTACTGCACAGTTCTAGTGATAAAATACTGGCCTTAGCTCTACTGATGTGAATGTTAATCATTCGTGTTTGGCTCATTAGCGCAACTAGTGTTTAGGCATTAAATTGCATCCATCTATTATCTATAATCTATAATCTGTAACCTAAATAATCGCTTTTGGCTAAAGGACTGATGATGGACAGGACAGGGGTGCTTCAGGGGGCCAATCAGATTTTTTAGTTGGGGTCAGTGCTGCTGTGGCTCCGCCCCCTCAGCACAGTTGGCCTTGAAAAGCAGCAGTTTTGGTGATGTCTGACTGCGATTACGTAAAAGTTAAACAAGCAAACAAGCCGAGCAGGAGGAATGTGTGCAGTTTACGCAATGTAGGACCAGTGGACTCTGGTCTGACCAGTGATTTATATCGTTTTAGTTACTGGTTTTGCTGGTTTTGCTCCTTAGAGCTTCCAGTGTGCTTTGTTTGCTTGAGCTGGATTTACTTTACTGAACACACTGAGCAGTGAATTACAGCAGGAATAAAAGTGTGTGTGTGTGTGTGTGGAATGTATCTGGCTCTGAGCCCAGTCTTGCCCCTTTTCCTCTCGTTTGCTGAAAGCCTTTCTGTTCACTCAGACGTTTTTTTAGTCACATGTAAGAAAAGCCGGAGTGTAGAAATGATCTTTGTTTTCAGCTCCACTGATTATATAGTACACTCTGTAGTTCTGTAATTACAGAAAGTGTGAAGGTAGAAGTATGTTGTAGATACGATAGGATTTCAGCTTTGCTCATGAATATTCGTACATGCAAACATATCGCCTCTAATTGGCTAAAAGCACAGCGACACCAGGAGTCACAGACAAGACAAATAACAGTTAGAAACATTTTAAAATAAAGACATTTTTACACTAATAACAGTCTTTGTATAGTCATATGTTACTTTACAACATGTGTAATAATGCTAATCCAGTGCAGTTCTGCCACTGACCTAGTGACCTTAGAGTCTCTGTTAAAAAAAAAAAAAAAAAAAAAACGCCAAATCCACCGGAGATCCTATTTAAACCTATAGTTACTCACACACACAGGTGGGCACTCCAGGTCCAGACAGTAAAAATCCAGAAAGTGGAACCCTTAGAACCCTACAGACAGATTTTCCGTCCAAAATCACACCTTGTGTTCTCAGCTTAATTACTCAGGAATCCCTTCACACATTAACATAATCCATATATGGTTAGAAAGGTTGGAGCTTACTCTTTCTTAAAATAGCGATCATATCCCAGTGCAGTAAAGCTAAATCTACAAGAAACCCATTGAGAGAAAAACACCTCCTTCCCCAAACAATATTATTTACCTTTAGTGCTTGAAACATATTTATATGATGTTTCAATCAAACCAAATAATATCAGTAAATAAAGACTCAAAAGTGTCCACAGAAAAAGTGTGAACTTAAGTGTGAAAAATAGTGTGCGCACTATTTTACACTATATAGTTTTTATTTTACTTGCAGATTTTCACTAATAGTTATTTTGCACTGAGCATTTGTATATATTTAGACTAAAAAGTTTACTTTTTTGTATCTAGTTTTCTTTGTGTGTCCTGATTAAAATACTGAAAGGCATAGGCTGCTCTGAGTGTCAGGTTTTTAGTATCTACATGTATCCTAGAGGTGTGATTATTGATTATCAAGATAAATAAATCCACATAATGCTGTTTCTCTGTGTATTTTAAACTCATAAACACTCTAGTCTAACCATTTTTTTAAAGATATCTTAGGTGTGAATATATTTAAAGTTTATACATTCAAAAATATGTACAATTTTGACTAAAACATGATCAGTTCCAGGAAAATACAACAATTCTGCCTTCTTTTACATTTGAAATGATGATATTTTTGAGCAGCCGTATGTCTTCTGGAGTAAAAGAGATCAGGGCATGTGTCTGTCTGATATAATTACTGTGTTATAAGACTGATAAGAAAGAGAGAAACTGATAATAACTGAGAAAAAGGTTTAAAGGGTTAAAGCTGTGTTTCTCTGGTTCAGGTGGAGTTTGAGGACGAGTCTCAGCTGACGGTGAAGAGGGAGGACGTCTACTGTCTGGACGAGGAGCTTCCCAAACGTGTTAAAGCACGACTGGTGAGTGAACAAAGCCGTGAGAGATACCATCAGTGACTCGTCTTCACTCGACTGAGTTCCTTTGATCTTCTGACCTGCGTTATCTCTTCCCGTTACAGTCGGTGGCGTCAGACATGCGCTTCAAAGGCGTCTTCGTGGAGAAGGAGGTGAAGGAGGACTCCAAACGACAGCGAGTCGTCAACTCCCGATACAGAGAGGACTATATCGAACCGTCCGTCTACAGAGCCATCATGGAGTGATCTGTTCCTGCAGCCAGAACCCACCAAGAACCTCCTAGAACCAACCTAGAACCACCACAACCACAGCACCACAGGAACTGGAGCGCCGGATATTCAGGATTTACCGTTTTAAGCACAGAATAATCTGAATTATATTATGTTGAGAGCCAAAACGATGGTGCAGAACCTTTTTTATCGTTCTAAAACTGAAGGAACCTGCAAATCATTCATTAATATTCATTAATAGCCATTAAATTCTTCTTTATTGCAAACATTTTAGGCACCAGCTCATGAGATTGAGTTTTCTAATTATATTACCGTATTTTACGGACTATATGGCACACCATCAATGAATGTCTATTTTCTGGTCTATTTTCATACATAAAGCTCACCAGATTATGGGGTACATTTTAAGAGATGCTATAAAGAACTTCTAATTCAGCAGGTCTCACCGCTGGGTGATGGTGCGGGTTTGTGTTTAACTAAAGTTAAGTAAAGCTAAGCTAATTAAACAAAACTGTAATTCTAAAAAAAAAGAAAAGAAAAAAAAACGAGCGCTGGATGTTAATCTACACAGACTTCTCTTCTGAAAACACAGCACTAAGGCTGGAGCATTAGAATTAGCATTAGCTGCTAGCCATTAGCGGCTAATGCCACCCAACAGCGCTACAATGTTTTTAAACATCAGCTTTGGTAATTTAGCATTTTTGCAGTTTGTTTTGTCGGTTCCTTCAGTTCTAGAATAAAACTTTAACCTAATGAAGAGCTTTGGGTTCCCATTTAAAGAGCTGTGAAGAACTTTCTTTTATGTTTTTTGAAGGTTAAATTTCCTACATTTGCAATAGAGCCTTAAAAATGTTACACAATATAGAGGTTCTTTATTATCCTAGAACCTCTTCATCTATTGAACCACTAGAGGGTTTTTTAAGGTTCCAAAACCAGGTTTTTTAACATCAGCTTTGGTAATTTTCTCAAAAAAAAAAAAAAAACTTCAACCCAATTGAAGTTCTGATGCTACAGAAAAACCTAGAAGAGTTTCAGGTTCCCATTTATTGAGCTTTAACCGTTTTTTGAAGGTTAAATGTTCTTCATTTGTGGTAAAACTTTAAAAACATTTACAACATTACATTACAGAATAAAGAGGTCCTTTAATCGTAAACCAACTTTCCCATTCCACCTTAAATGATGTGACAGCCAAAAGCGGCTTCTTTATTTAAGGTGGAACCAGAAATTTTAAATTGAAATAAAAGCTAATCAATGCTAATTTCAGCTCCCCATCATAAAAAAATTAAGAAATGGACAATAATAACTAATTTCTGCACCATCACCTTCCCCCTTTTGCTGAAGATATAAAAAATATGATAACATTTAGAGAGCTTTAACCTTTTTTTGAAGGTTACATTTTCTTAATTTGCAATTGAACCATTTAAAACATTGCATTACAGGATAAGGAGGTTCTTTAATCCTAATCCAGAAGGTTCTTCACACTCTTTAAAGTGGTTCTTCCATGGTGTTCCTTAACTAAACCCTTTTAAAAGCTGGATTTTAAAGCGTAAAGTTCTCTAAAAGCTGTCCTCAGGAGTTCAGACCGTGAGCGGCGATGTCCTCGGCGGTCGGGTCACAGATGGAACCCCCGTGATGAAGCGTGAACTCTGGAGAACCGAGCCGACACATGTTGTTGTTCTGGTGTTTGTGCAGAACCCAGCTGAGCGATGCGCTGCTGGTTCTGGTCGTGGATGTTGGTGTTTTTTAGGATTACAGCTGTGCTTCAGGATTGAATAATGAGAATTCTGAGTTTTTAGGGCTGTAACGGTACTCAGTATACAAAAATCACGGTTCTGGACGAGTTTCTTAGAACCGAAGGAAAGTATTTTTCGTAAAAAAAAAAAAATCGCACTATAAGGCACATCAGAATTGGGCACATTTTATGAGAAAACTAGTAACTAGAAAGTAGTAGTAGAAACACGAATATCAACATGTTTTCCTTCTAAATTCAGCAGCTGTAAAGCCAAGCTAAGTAAACAAAACTGTAATCTTAAAAAAATAAAAAAAAAATCAGAAGTGACAGACAAGTTAAATGAGTGCTGGATGTTAATCTACACAGATTTCCCTCCTGAAAACTGTTTATTTGGGTGAGTAAAGCATTTACAGATTTCAATTAAAGCTGTATAAGCATTAGCATTAGTAGCTTGTTTTAACATGGTAAATAAGCAGACTGCAGTTCGATATACTCACTTCTAACCAGTGAAAGAGCTAGCACTAAGCATGGTTAGTGGCTAATGCTAATGCTGTTCCAGCAGTGATATCCGGAGTTAGCAGCAGACAACAGGCCGGTAATACTCACCTCTGGATGGCGAAAAAGCTAGCACTTAGCGTGGTTAGCGGCTAATGCTAATACTGCTTTAGAACTAAAATGAAACTCCTGTATAACTCTGAGTCTTGTATGTTATAGTGCGGAAAATACAGTATTTGAAAGTTGTTAAGTTAAACAGAGAATATATTTTTACCTAAAGAGCTTAGCGCCCCCTTGTGGACGTCAGAATGCAGCGTATTGTGTGTGAACATTGCATAGAATATAGCGTCTACATCAAATGTTTCTTGTCTGACGACACGTTATACGTGATTTCATTAGATGGTACAAGCTAGAAAGTTGCCAGAATATCGTAAACACTTTATTTTCACTTTTATTTTCATGCATTTCACACTGCAGTCAGAAAACATTGAAAGATAAAGAATAAAAAGTTTAATGGGGGAAATAAATGTTAGTTTAGCTCCATATTCCACACTCAACATCCTGAAAAGTGTTTGTGTAAGAGATTTTTCTGAGGAACACTCAAAACATCGCTAAAAGAATCGCTAACAGGATGGTTCGGCACAAGTGTTCGAAAAAAAAAAACAACAAATTTGAGTATTTTCCTTGTTAAAAATGACGATAATCACTATATATTTCATGCTGTTTAATGTGTAGTTTCATTTCAGTTTTATGTCTATTTTCTTAATAACAAGCTTTAAAACATGATTGGTAGTTCATCTCAGTAGCTAGTTAGCTAGCTAACTTTCCCGTTCCACCTTAAATGGTGCAACAGACAGCAGAAGCTGCTTCATTTAAGATGGAACGGAAATTAAAAAAATTTTTAATTTAAATAAAAGCTAATAATTGCTAATTTTAGCTCCCTATCGCAGAGGAATTAAGAAATGGACATAATAATTAATTTCTGCACCATAACCTCCCCCCTTTCTGAAAACATATGATAAAATACGATAAAATTTGCACTAAAATTAACTAGTTAACCATCATCTGTATCACGCTCTTGAAGGGTTGTCCGAATTCTTAGTTATTTTAGGGGTTTAGGGTTTAGCAAACATTTGCTAACCCTAGCTGAAGCTCAGTGCTTACCTGTTCAGGAGAAAATGAGCAACTCGGCTCCGTCTTGTAGTCCTTCTGGGATCTAAGCTCTCGAAGTCTGTATTAAACGCAATATATTCAGCTGCATAATAAATTGTTTTAGAATGCAGTTGATGAAGTTATGATCAACGTAAAAAATCCATATACATCTCGTAAAGCTTCCTTAGCTTACATAGGACATAGGACAAAAGTCACGGGACATAGGAAGTAGAATACTATTGTAATGCTAGTACTGTTACACCCCTATAACCAGACAGTGCTCAATAGCTAATTGCTAAGCTAAAAGAAAAAAAAAAAAACTTGGTTGGTGGGGTTTTGTAGCAGATTTGCAGGATGATTTTTTTTTTTTTTTAAGTATCAAAAAAATGTTTTTTTTGTTGTTTTTTTTGGGGGGAGAAAATGCTCTGCAATACAACGTAAATCAGAAGAATGGATGGATGAATAGAGTGATTGGTTGATTGATTGGTTGCCTCCTTTACAGCAGCTCCCACTGTGTAATCTACTGTATAAAATGAATAAAAAAAGGGGGTGGGTTTTTTTTTTTTTTTTTCTGTTATTTTGGGGCGGGGCAGTAGCTCTATTATTATTATTATTATTATTATTCTATTATAATTTTTGTTTGTTAATAGGAATGGATTGGGATTTCTGAGCTAGCTTTCCTCTTTATTTAATATAAGGTTTGTTGGCGCATTACTGGTTTTTGATGCATTACTCAACTCGATTCGCAGGTCAATTCAATCCCAAACTCTGTTTGTAAAAAGATGTATTTATATATGTTATGAACTCTACTTTGTTTTTTGTTGTTTTGGTTGGTTTTTCCTCGATTTTCTACTCTTTCTACGCTGTCGATAGATAGGAATGAGTTCCGGCAGTTTCCGTTTCAAAAACGGAAATGAAAAATCAATGCACTTAAAGGACATTTACCCTGGTGTATAGTGGATCCATTAGCCGAGCAGGGAAAGGGCATTTTTTCCCAGAATGCCTGAGTTTATAGAGGAAAAGTGCCTGGTCTGAAGAGTACAGTCACTTCCACCTATTGCTTAGTTTCTTCATTAAAGCCGATTGTGTTGAATCTTTGGAATTTCTTGTTGTTTCAGCTTTTTATTGATCATATTCCTTATTTTTTTGCATTACTATGTTTTTTTTTTTTTACATAATACAGAGCTAAGCAATCAATATATAGCAATAAACAGCTTTGGGGACAATAAAATAAGAGAGCACTTAAAAATGATGAGTTTCTTTGATTTTACCAAATTGAAAACCTCTGGAATATAATCAAGAGGAAGATGGATGATCACAAGCCATCAAACCACCAAACTGAACTGCTTGAATTTTTACACCAGGAGTAAAGCAGCATAAAGTTATCCAAAAGCAGTGTGTAAGACTGGTGGAGAAATGAATATGAATATATTTGCATTATTTGAGGTCTGAAAGCTCTGCATCTTTTTTGTTATTTCAGTTATTTCTCATTTTCTGTAAATAAATGCTCTAAATGAGAATATTTTTATTTGTAATTTGGGAGAAATGTTGTTTGTAGTTTATAGAATAAAACAACAATGTTCATTTTACTCAAACATAAACCTATAAATAGCAAAACCAGAGAAAGAGCTGTGTAAACAAATAAGATGTAAGAGTAGGTAAGAAAATGCAGCAATAGATAAATACCAAAAAAAATATTTTAACAGATAAAAAGCAATAACTGAAAGAAATAAATATGTGATTGAAGGAACGACAACAGCTAAAACAAACCAAAATGTAAAAAAAAAAATCAGCTAAACCATTCGATTTGTATGAAAACTCATATCACGTTAACACAAAAATGTGATTTGGTTTGCATTCTGCATTAATTTTTACTCTCTAATAAGTTCAGAAGCCAGTAGAAGCTGGAAGACCTTGGAGGCTAAACAGGTAAGGACCATAAATATATATCTTCTTTTGTTTTTTAAGTATTTCTTTGAAAGCTCCGCCCACTTCTGCTTTATTTGCATGTTTGTTTCACCGACTGTAACTCGGGTTCTCCGATCAAGAGCAGCTTTTCTGAGGAAAACCTCGTCCCTCACCGGCTCTGAGTGAAGTAATGAAGCGTAAAGGTCACTTCAAGTGTTCAACGCCTTCCAGTCTGACCGTACAGACCATAATTACCCCCGACTAATAACAGCATGCTGAACTGCAAAAGTATTCATACCCCTCGAACACCATGCACCTTACGTATGAATTCTATCAGTCAGGTATTAAGGAGCAGTAAAGACACTCCACTGAAGTACAGAGTTATACAGGAGATTCAGTGAAGTTTCTCCAGCACTAAGGCTAGGTGCAGCAGCATTAGCATTAGCCGCTAATTATGCTAAGCACTAATTGGCTCTTTCACCATTCAGAGGTGAGTATATTGAACTGTAGTCTGCGTGTTTACCGTGTTAAAACTTTAAAGCTACATTGGACGAACTGCTAGCTAATATCGCCCCGGCTTACCGGAACACTCAGGGTTCCTCAGTGTAGCACTGTTGGGCAGCATATGCTGATGCTAATGCTGCTGCACCCAGCCTTAGTGGAAATCTGGAAATGAAAGCTTACTGTAAATTAAATTAAGCGCTTTACTCACCCAAATAAACAGTTTTCAGGAGAGAAATCTGTGTGGTATAACATTCAGCACTCGTTTAACTTTAAAAGAATTACAGTTTTGTTTACGTAACTTACTTAGCTTAGCGAAACCTTACTAGTATCGCATAATGCACCTTATAGTCCAGTGCACTTTATATTGCGAAAAATACAGTACATACAAGAGTTGGAGAATGAAACTGAAACACCTGGTTTTAGAGCACAATAATTGATTGTAGTGATGGACAGTTCTGGTGGAAACAGGAGAGTTGAGGTGAACATTGAATTCTGCGTGATTTGATCAGCCGTGGTTTTATGTTTTTTGGATACGATCCGGGTTAGCACCCGAACATCCCTTTCAGACAGCTTCCTCTTACAGCGTCCACAGTTAATCCTGTTGGATGTGGTTGGTCCTTCTTGGTGGTATCTCGCTGACATTACCCTGGATACCGTGGCTCTTGATGCATCACAAAGACTTGCTGTCTTGGTCACAGATGCTCCAGCAAGACGTGCACCAACAATTTGTCCTCTTTTGAACTCTGGTATGTCCCCCATAATGTTGTGTGCATTGTAATATTTAGAGCAGAACTGTGCTCTTACCCTGCTAATTGAACCTTCACAGGTCCTGAACATGCTTGTGTTCACATAGCTTTGTCCTATTTAAGCTGGTCACACTGGATCTTTGTCCTGGTCCAGCTCCACCTGACCCCACACTCTGCAGGTTTGGCATCTCCACCAGCCGGAGCTCCAGTTACACACCTCACTGTTTCTGCTTCAGTGCACTGGATACTGGGAAACTGTGCACAACTGTGGCTAGAGCTGAAAGTATATGATTTTCTATACTTTACTGGAGTAATTATTTTACATTTTCACACAATTATCTAAACTTTCTACTCCTTACATTTTATTAAAAACAGCCTCGTTTCTCCTATTTTATTTCAGCTGGTTTTCATTCTGGCTTCTCATCCTTCAATAAAACCCCTATCCAGATAAATCTCTCCATCCAGATAGAGTGAATCTGATTGTGATTGGATGTAGAGATTTGGATTTTTTTTCTCCTTATATTACTCTTACTTTTATGCTTTAAGTAGTTTTGAATCCAGTACTTTTTTAAAAACACTTTTACTTAAAGAGTAAAAAAGCTTGAGTCAATTCTTCTTCAACTTCAACGAAAGTATTTTAAATCCAATTTTCCAATTTATTTGTATAGCGCTTTTTACAACAGGTGTTGGCACAAAGCAGCTTTACAGAAACATGATCACAGGACAAAGAATCAGGCAAAACATTACACATAGAAAATACAGAATACAGAACCCCCAGTGAAAAACTCCCTCAGAGCTGCAGGAGG
The DNA here is from genome assembly GCF_023375975.1 of Astyanax mexicanus. NCBI lineage: Eukaryota > Metazoa > Chordata > Actinopteri > Characiformes > Acestrorhamphidae > Astyanax > Astyanax mexicanus. Next base: position 56,129,755 of record NC_064411.1, on the reverse strand, counting down.
AGGAAGAAACCTTGGGAGGACCAAGACTCACATTAAAGGGGGGACCATCCTACCACTGGTCAAATGGCTTTTAAATTAATTTTAAAAAGTCTTTCATACATCCATATAGGTTTTATATATTCAGGTGTATAGCAGCGAAGAGCTGACTTCAGAAACTTCCAGTCTGGCCAGACAGGGGACATGAGAGCCTGAGGGTCCAACATCCCTCGGTATCGGGTCAGACAGGTGGGCAGTCAGTAACTCGGAGGAAGGCAGAGAGATGGAATTAGTTTTGACTGGATTTATGTAAAACAGAGAATATAAAACATTATCAGAGTGTGGCAAATGACTCCGGCAGAACTGAATAAAACAGCCTAACTAAAGGCAGAGAGCCAGAAGGTAACATAGACATGGAGGCTCCCTGAAACACTGGCATCCACCCACTCCACCGTCCACAAACCTGAGTGACCGTGTGCAGTGGGAGAACAGCAGCACCAGCATCTCAGTTTACCACAATTCCCTCTGTCCATGAACCCCTGAATCTGCAGCCTTATCTAAAGGGAAAAACATTAATTATCAAAAGCTAAACTAAACAAGTAAGTTTTCAGTCTAGACTTAAAGATTGAGACTGTGTCTGAGTCCCGAACATATTCGGGGAGATTATTCCAGAGTTGAGGCGCTTTATAAGAGAAAGCTCTTCCTCCTGCAGAGCTCCTCTGAATTTTAGGAACTACTAATAAACCAGCACCCTGAGATCTGAGTAATCGCGGTGGTTCATAACAGGAGATGAGGTCTTGTAAATACTCAGGAGCGAGTCCGTGTAGGGCTTTATACGTTAACAGGAGAATTTTATAGTCTATGCGGAATTTGACTGGAAGCCAGTGCAGTGCTGATAGTACTGGACTAATATGGTCAAATTTTCTAGTTTTAGTAAGGACCCTGGCTGCAGCATTTTGAACTAGCTGAAGTTTATTTAAGTTACTGCAGGAACATCCAGACAGTAGCGCATTACAATAATCTAGCCTTGTGGTAATAAAGGCATGTACTAATTTTTCTGCGTCATGCAGTGATAGGGCATTTCTTAGCTTGGCGATATTACGGAGGTGTAGAAAAGCTGTTCTAGTAACATTAGATATGTGTTTATCGAATGCTAGATCTGAATCTATGATAACTCCAAGGTTTTTAGCTGCTGAACCAGGGGTGGCTGAGAAGTCGGCCAGATTTAGCATTAAGTCTGATAATTTATTTCTAGCAGCTTTGGGGCCTAATAGGAGAACTTCTGTTTTATCACTATTTAATAGGAGGAAGTTGTGCGACATCCATGATTTTACATCTTCTACACAATCCTCGATTTTCTTTAATCTCACTCTGTCATCAGGTTTGGCTGATATGAAGAGCTGCGTGTCATCCGCATAACAATGAAAATTCACATTGTGTTTTCTAATAACTTTGCCCAGTGGGAGCATATACACTGCTCAAAAAAATAAAGGGAACACTCTAATAACACATCCTAGATCTGAATGAATGAAATATTCTCATTGAATACTTTGTTCTGTACAAAGTTGAATGTGCTGACAACAAAATCACACAAAAATCATCAATGGAAATCAAATTTATTAACCAATGGAGGCCTGGATTTGGAGCCACACACAAAATTAAAGTGAAAAAACACACTACAGGCTGATCCAACTTTAATGTAATGTCCTTAAAACAAGTCAAAATGAGGCTCAGTATTGTGTGTGGCCTCCACGTGCCTGTATGACCTCCCTACAACGCCTGGGCATGCTCCTGATGAGGTGGCGGATGGTCTCCTGAGGGATCTCCTCCCAGACCTGGACTAAAGCATCCGCCAACTCCTGGACAGTCTGTGGTGCAACGTGACGTTGGTGGATGGAGCGAGACATGATGTCCCAGATGTGCTCAATCGGATTCAGGTCTGGGGAACGGGCGGGCCAGTCCATAGCTTCAATGCCTTCATCTTGCAGGAACTGCTGACACACTCCAGCCACATGAGGTCTAGCATTGTCCTGCATTAGGAGGAACCCAGGGCCAACCGCACCAGCATATGGTCTCACAAGGGGTCTGAGGATCTCATCTCGGTACCTAATGGCAGTCAGGCTACCTCTGGTGAGCACATGGAGGGCTGTGCGGCCCTCCAAAGAAATGCCACCCCACACCATTACTGACCCACTGCCAAACCGGTCATGCTGAAGGATGTTGCAGGCAGCAGACCGCTCTCCACGGCGTCTCCAGACTCTGTCATGTCTGTCATGTGCTCAGTGTGAACCTGCTTTCATCTGTGAAGAGCACAAGGCGCCAGTGGCGAATTTGCCAATCCTGGTGTTCTCTGGCAAATGCCAAGCGTCCTGCACAGTGTTGGGCTGTGAGCACAACCCCCATCTGTGGATGTCGGGCCCTCATACCATCCTCATGGAGTCGGTTTCTAACCGTTTATTCAGACACATGCACATTTGTGGCCTGCTGGAGGTCATTTTGCAGGGCTCTGGCAGTGCTCCTCCTGTTCCTTCTTGCACAAAGGCGGAGGTAGCGGTCCTGCTGCTGGGTTGTTGCCCTCCTACGGCCTCCTCCACGTCTCCTGGTGTACTGGCCTGTCCCCTGGTAGCGCCTCCAGCCTCTGGACACTACGCTGACAGACACAGCAAACCTTCTTGCCACAGCTCGCATTGATGTGCCATCCTGGATGAGCTGCACTACCTGAGCCACTTGTGTGGGTTGTAGAGTCCGTCTCATGCTACCACGAGTGTGAAAGCACCACCAACATTCAAAACTGACCAAAACATCAGCCAGACAGCATAGGTTCTGAGAAGTGGTCTGTGGTCCCCACCTGCAGAACCACTCCTTTATTGAGTGTGTCTTGCTAATTGCCAATAATTTCCACCTGTTGTCTATTCCATTTGCACAAAAGCAGGTGAAATTGATTGTCAATCAGTGTTGCTTCCTAAGTGGACAGTTTAATTTCACAGAAGTTTGATTTACTTGGAGTTATATTGTGTTATTTGAGTGTTCCCTTTATTTTTTTGAGCAGTGTATAATGTAAATAATAACGGTCCTAATATAGAGCCTTGTGGAATTCCATATCTTACCTTGGTATAACTGGAAGACATATCATTTAACCTCACAAACTGATAGCGATCGGTTAAGTACGATTTAAACCATGCTAAGGCAGTTCCAGTTACACCGACCATGTTCTCTAGTCTTTCTAAAAGGATAGTATGATCTATTGTATCAAAGGCTGCGCTCAGATCGAGAAGTACGAGTAGGGAAACACAGCCTTGGTCGGCGGCTATAAGTAGATCGTTTGTTATTTTAACTAAAGCTGTCTCAGTGCTATGATAAGGCCTAAATCCAGATTGAAATTTTTCATAGATCTGGTTTCTTTGCAGGTAAGAGCAAAGTTGTTGGGCTACAGCTTTTTCTAAAATCTTAGAAATAAAGGGTAAGTTTGAAATAGGTCTATAGTTAGACAGTACACTAGGATCAAGATTTGGTTTCTTGATCAGAGGATTAATTACAGCTGTTTTAAAGGCTTTGGGTACATGGCCCAGGGCGAGCGATGAGTTTACTATCATTAACAGAGGTTTAATTATATCTGGCAGTACCTGTTTTAGTAATTTTGTGGGAACAGCATCAAGTGTGCAGGTTTTTTTCTCTAGTTCTAGCTGTGGAAGTGGGTTAAAGACTTCCAACCTAACTTCAGTAACAGGGTTTTGTTCTAGATCAGCCAGACCAGATGACAGAGAGGATGTAATATTTATCTGTTTAATTTTATCCCGAATGTTTTCAATTTTACTATTGAAGAAGTCCATAAAATCGTTGCTGGTGTAAATGGCTGGAATCTGAGGTTCAGTACCTGCCTGGTTTTTAGTTAATTTGGAAATAACACTAAAGAGAACTCTAGGATTATTTTTATTAATCTCGATCTGTGAGGCCAGATATGCTGAGCGGGCTTTATTAAGTTCTTTTCTATATTTAACAAGACTGTCTTTCCACGCAGAGTGAAACACTTCCAGTTTAGTTGATCGATATTTACGCTCTAAATTTCGTACTAACTGCTTTAAGGTACGAGTTTGATCATTGTACCACGGTGCGAGCTTTTTCTGTCTCTCTATTTTGTGTTTAAGAGGTGCTACAACATCTAAGGTAGAGTGAAAGGTATTTTCTAAACCTTCGGTTAGTTTGTCTAGTTCTACTGGGTCTATAGGAGAATATATTAGAGTTGATAAGTCAGGAAGCTTATCTGTAAATTGTTGGGCTGTAAAAGGCGTAATTGAACGTTTTACAGAGTAGCTAGGGGATGTACATATATTATGACTAAGATGTAATTTAAATGAAATAAGGTAATGATCTGAAATTGTGGAGGTTTGAGAACGAATATTCGGGTTATCTATGCTCACACCCAGGGTCAAAACTAAATCCAGAGTATGATTACAGTAATGAGTAGGTCCTGTTATATTTTGAATAATACCAACGGAGTCTAAAATCGATGTGAATGCCTTTTTTAATGGATCATCCAATTTTTCGAAATGAATGTTGAAGTCTCCAACTATAATCACTTTATCATTACTTACTGCTAAGTCTGTGACAAAATCACTAAATTCTTTAAAAAATTCTAAATAGGGCCCTGGTGGTCTGTAGATGTTAATTAAAGAAAATGCATTCTTTTTTGTAACTGGATTAATTATACTGGTGTAAAGAAGCTCAAAAGAAGTAAAATTTTCATAGTGTTTCTGATTGCTAACTAAGGGACTTTGGAAAAATATGCAGACCCCACCTCCTCTACCGGACAATCTCAGATTGTGTATATAATTATAGCCTGCAGGGGTGGCTTCATTTAATGCTACATATTCATTTGGCCTAATCCAGGTTTCTGTCAGACACAGAACATCGAATTTCTGATCAGTTATCATTTCATTCACCAGAACTGCTTTTGAATTTAGAGATCTAATATTAAGTAAACCAATCTTTAGGTTTGAAATGTTAGTACTACAGTCTGGATATGATTGTTTAATATAAGTTAAGTTATTCAGATTTACTGTTTTAGTTTTTTGATGTTTTTGTTTGACTCGGGGGACAGACACAGTCTGAATACATTGGTATCTAGGTAACGTCTCTTTGCAGCTCGCAGACGGTCGGTTAAGCCTCTCTGTCTGCGGCCTGGTCCCGGCTCTGGATTGTCAGCAGCTTCTAATACTACTAGTATATAAAAGAAGTTTAAAGCTCACCTTCCGTCGTTTTTTCTTTCATTTTAAAATGTCTAGTTGTGGTCTCTAGTATGAATGAATGACATGTGAGCCGTTTTTGTAAAAAAAAAGTGCTCAGGTGTCTCTGTATAGCTCTTTTTTAATGGACTGTTTTAGGGGTGTGTCCAAAATGACCGGATTCCAGCTTTGCTCATGAATATTCATACATGCAAACAGCATGCAAATATCTCTCCTCTGATTGGCTAGGAGCACTGCGACGCCCCTCCACCGCTCTGCCGCTCACTGCCTCCCACCTCCTAACTGATGAGCGGTGATGTTGCGTCGCTTCAGCTCCGCCTCTGGGAGTTTCTCGAGCCAAGGTGGGCTGGTCTGTGAGTTTCTGCCTACGTAGGCAGGAAGATAATTCAAAATTCACCCGTTTTTCGGAGGGGGGGAGGGGGGATTTCTTTGCTTAGCTCCTGCAGACAATGGGGGCTGCAAAACAGTTTAATGTGCAGGTGTACACATTCAACTCGGAGAGACCTACTGTATTCCACAAAAAACAAGAAAAATCGGATTTTCGCGGAAGGTGACCTTTAAGAACTAGTATATAAAATATAAAATATATAAAAGTGTTTGAAAGTGGTATAAAACATGCCCTTTTTGAATGTTTAAATCTTGCACAATTTTTGTGCATGCATAATTGTATACAGCTCTAAAAAAAATAAATAAAACGGCACTTAAAAATGACGAATTTCTTTAATTTTACAGAATTAAAAACCTCTGGAATATAACCAAGAGGAAGACGGATGATCACAAACCATCAAACCACCAAACTGAACTGCTTGAATGATTTTTGCACCAGGAGTAAAGCAGCATAAAGTTATCCAAAAGTAGTGTGTAAGACTGGTGGAGGAGAACATGATGCCAAGATGCATGAAAAAAAAACTGTGATTAAAAACCAACTTAACCAAACTGATTCAGAAACTGAAGATCTCTCTTCATTTTTTCCAGAGCTGTATGTATTGCTATAGCTTTTACAAAAAAACTCTATATAAATATATTTATTAGAGAAAATATATTTACCTGTGTTGGTAATTGAATACTGATGATTATTAGAGGTCAGAGCTGTGCAGGTGATCTACAGAAGATCCGTCAGCACCTGGCAGCAGCTGCAGAACCAGCGAATCACGAGAGCCGGTGCTTTTCCTCCTCCCGCTTCACCTGCAGCTGCTCACCTGAGTATCAAAATCAACACCTGCTGACAGAAACGCCTCGACTGCTCTCAGCTGCTCTGATCAACAAACCAGCTACTGGCCTTCAGTACCGACCTGAACACTCTCTGTTCATATAATTACAACTAATCACAATTAATCACAAATAATTACAATAAATTACAATTAATTACAATTAATCACAAATAATTACAATAAATTACAATTAAATTACAACTAATCACAATCACAAAATTGTTTAATTACAATTAAACACAATTAATTAACTACAATTATTCACAATAATTATGATTAATCACAATGCATTTTAATTCATCACAATTCATTACGATTAACCACAAATAATTATAATGAATCAAAATGAATTACAATTAAACACAAGTAATTACAAATAATTACAACTAAACACAATTAATTACAATTAAGCACAATTAATTACAACTAAACACAATGATTACTGTAAATCACATTTATTTGTTGACCAATCGTAATTGTGATAAATTTGATCAATTAGAACTCAATTGTGATTAATTACGATTACTTGTGATTAATTGCAATTGATTGAAATGAATTGTAATTAATTGTAATCACTTGCAATTAATCACAGTTAATAACAACATTAAATATGCTGTAGTTGCTGGAATGTTATTTCTGTAATGTTACAGACTAACCTTCCTGGAACATTCTCAGAACGTTGTTAAACCTTCTTTTATTGTTTTCTATTAGCTGGGATCTTTGAACATTCTTAGAAAGTTCTTAGAGCGTTAGAAAGTTGTGATGCAGACCATTATTATGTCGCACGTTTTCTGAACGCTTCTAGAACGTTCTTTCTGTTATTAATGTAATAACGTTTGTCTGACGTTGTCTGTTAGCTGGGGTGGTACTGTAATGTGCTGCAGGGGAAAGTGGGTCACTGTGGCTCGGTGGTTTTCTCGGTGGTTTTCCTGTGGCTCTCTGACTATCTGTGGATGTTGTAATGCAAACCATTATTATGTCACACGTTTTCAGAACATTTCTAGAATGTTATTTCTGTAATGTTACAGGTTTAACAGTCCTGGAACCTTTCCAGAATGTTCCTAATCATTCCTATCGTGTTTTCAGTTATCCAAAAGCAGTGTGTAAGACTGGTGGAGGAGAACATGATGCCAAGATGCATGAAAAAAAAAACTCTGATTAAAAACCAACCAGGATTATTCCACCAAATATTGATTATTTCTGACGTCTTAAAATCTCTTTATGAATATGAACTTGTTTTCTTTGCATTATTTGAGGTCTGAAAGCTCTGCATCTTTTTTTTTTTGTTATTTCAGCCATTACTTATTTTCTGCAAATAAATGCTCTAAATGACTAGGGATTTTTTTACCTCTAATATTGGGCCATATATATCTAATTTGTCCTAATTTGCCATTTATACCTATACAGCTGTAAGTTCCTGTACTGTACAGTTGAGTTTTATACAGGACTCGGCCCGGTTTCTCTCTGCTGGCTCTGAGTCTGGTTCCCGGCTCAGCGGTGGTTTATGGGCTGTGCTGGTGGTTGAGCTGGCGCTGCTGTAGGAGCTGATGTAGAAGAATGGAGAAGTGCTGATGTTTTTCCACACTGCCAGGAAATAGCTCCTTAACTCCCGGGCAGAGCGTTACCCCGCCATACTTCTCCATCTGACGTCACCTTCCCTTTATTCAGCCTCGTAAATACATCCTAACTCAAAAAAATACATTAATAAACCTGTTATTACTCGTAAAATATATATATAAAACACTACAGCTCTGAGACAGTGTAAACTGAAAAAAAAGAAAAGTTAAATTATTATAGAAATTAATATTATAATACAATAAGGAGAAAAAAGACAGGATTGATTTTTCAGGACAAAATGTACATTAGAATTAACACACAAATTGACCACAAAGTTTGAGCCAACTAACACAGAATTGAAAATAAATATATTGTCATTTAGAGGGTTAATTTGCAAATATTCAGCCTCATAAATACATCTTAACTCAAATAAATACATTAATAAACCTGTGATTACTGACATTATGTATATAAAAAAACACTACAGCTCTGAGACAAAAGCTTTACAGGAGAAAACAGAAAAAACTTTTAATTTTATGTTTTAGAATGAGTATGCTAGAAGAGCTGTTACTTTCAAATAAATATAAAAATGATTTTTTTTATGTCTGTTTAAGAATAATTTTTTAAAGAAAAATGGCAAAAGGAAGGCAATGGAAGGATTTTTTTTTTAAATTACCAAAAACAAATTAACCACAAAGTTTGAGCCAACTAACATAGAATTAAAAAAATAGGAGAAAAGGTAAAAAGTATACAAATTTAGAGAAAAAATGTGAAGATTAATTACGTAGCGTACATGTAGGAATAAAAAGCTAAAAAATAAATAAATAAATATAATATAAAATATATATATATAATAAATATATATATAAAATTGAGAAAAGCTAAAATTAAAAAAAATATATACAGGCTGTCACGGGGGTGACCCAGGCAGGGAGACGAGGAGACGGACGCAAGTGCAGGTAGGGTGAAAAATAAATAATAATTTAATAAATAAATAACAAGTAAACAAAGAAACGAGGAACAAGTAAACATGTAACAAAGATAAACGAATAACCAAAAACCAAAACAAACCAGTGAAACAAAAGAACATAAACTAAGCCAATAAGAGATAAAGATAATAAATATACAGGGAATATATACAAGGAAATAAACAAGAAGCTAAACAAGACTAGGAAAACTAAACTGAGCAGGGCAAGGGAGAAAACAATGGAAATAAACAGGGAAGCTAGAAATAAACAAGAAGATAAACAAAGGACAAGGGCTAAGACTATGAAAACGAGGGCTAGGCTAGAGAACACGAGAAGGACAAAACAACAGAGGAAGGTGCAAAGACCGACGAAGGACAAGAGACAAAGAAAGGCTTTATAGCACACAAGGGAAGTGGAAACACCTGGGGCTAGGGGGCGGAGCTACAATAGACACAGGTGGAAAAGTACTGACAGGAGACACAGAGGGGCACAGGTCACGTGGGAATAACACAGAGACATGAGACAAGACCAGGATGTGACACAGGAAAGAGTAGGATTAGCAAACAACTAAACATATTTATTTATTTGGGATTTGTTATGTTTCTTATGATCTTAATTCATTATCATTAATATTATAATTTATTTTTTTTATTTTAATTACATTTTTTATATATTTTTAATTATATATATTTTATTCTTTTTTATATATGTTAGAAATTCTTTACTTTTTATGTGTTTATTTTTTACCGTCATTTGACTTATATATATTTTTTTATTAATCTACATTAAATATATTTATT